>NW_006768799.1:940100-975877 GCF_000204055.1 Melampsora larici-populina 98AG31 | reverse complement strand
CTCTGCTGCTTTTGATCAGCTGACCTTCGTATGTGGTATCGGTGATGACTCTAGGACACCCTGCAGCACGTCCTTCGAATCCGTCCTGTAACATAAGGCAGGGCTACCTCCTTTTTTGTTGTGCGGAATTGGTACGCATTTTTAATTTGGATTTTTCAGTCTCTTTAAATCTTGACCTGTAACCGAGGCCCTAGTTAGTATGTCTCTGATATGTCAACATTCACTCCATCAAAGAATATGGTTACAGAGCCTGGAAGCACAAAGGTGAGATATGTGGTGAAAGGCTGCCAGTACAAACCTCGATGAACCTGTTAATCTGTAAAAGTTTGGCTTCCTGAAGGCGTCGAGCCTGGTCAATCTCGCAACTTGTGGATCTTTGAGGTTTCGAACCATGAGACCCTCTCTTCAAATTCAATTTCTCGAAATAAAACCTTTGGTTTAATCTAATAGCCAATTAATAACAATTATTTGTGATGCTAGAAGTAGATTTTTGCTTGATACCGTTCTTCATTTCATTAATTCAAACAAGGTTTGACTTAACTGTCAGCAACCATCAAGGCGCTCTAGGTTGAGGATCCGAGCACACATTTGCAAAGTGATGTTGCTCTTATTGTGAGTCTGACTCTCAAGTTCCAATGAGACAACCCAGAAATTGTGACTATCAGAGTATATGTAGAAGACTTGGTCATTGGTTTATCTCCAACTAATTCAGTTCTAAAATTCAATAATTAAGACAAGCATAGGGCTTGTTTTGAGCGAGAGACTTAAGAAATAAATAAGATGGACAAAGCATACACCAAGATAACGACACAGGATATAATCAAAAAGAATTGATAACGTGACAGGTCCTTGTAAAAACGCTTTCGAGAACATAAAGTAATTTAGAGTAGGAAGGTAACCACTCCAGCCACTAACACAGCCATGATACCAACACTATTGATGCAAAAATAAAAGTAATATCAGCGTCTCGAATTCCAATTACGCTATGCTTCGATTAGGTGAGAAACTTCTAACCTGGTACGAGAAGCTCCACTGTCGAGATCTTCGTCATCGTCGTCATCATTGAAACTTTTGGTGTTGGGTGTCGTAGGCGTGTTGAAAGTAGAAGCAGTGCTAGTAATACCAGTAGAGGTAGAGTTGAAGCCTCCGAGCTGGCCAGTAGAGCTTAATCCACCAAGAGTTGTGGTGGAGTTCGACAAACCAGTAGAGTTCAATCCAATTGTACCATTGATACCAGTGGTGTGGTTAGCCGGAACACCCACGGGAGCTCCGGCAGCTGTGCTATTAGAAGGGTGAGGAATACCAGGTTGTTTGTTGATGGGAGGAGTTGCAATGGTATGAGCAGTCGCATTGGCATGACTGTTTTCAAAAGGCAAAACATCTAGATCTAGAAAATTTGTGAGATGAGAAGAGAACGTACGGAGTTGAAACATGAGTTGGAACAGCGCTCGTAGGAGCGCAAGTAGTGGTACCTGCTTGAATCTTGACCAAGCCGGAGTAATTGATTACTCCTACACCGTCTCGAATTTGAATCGTAACCTCTGTTCCAGCAGGAAAATTCGGTTTCCTAAGACAAATGAAATCCCCTCACATCAACATGTATCAATGGTCAAAGGATGTAACGTAAAAAAAGATAAATAAAAACATACCATGATAAGCTGTTTCCGCTTTGTTCACCAAGATCTTGTAGCGGAGTAGCTTCAGGTTGGCCTCCGGGTAAAATAGAAAGATAGTAAGGAGCTTGTCCGTCAACCCACTGGAAAACACAAATTACGTATTAGCAATTGATCATTGATCCAAAAGCACATAGCTAAGGCAACGTACCGACAGTTGAACCGGCAAGCAGGCAACAACGGAAGCTGGTACAAGAGAAAAAAGATAAAGTTTCAAGAGTTAGACATAGAGCTTCACGGCATGATTCTAAGTAGCAGCAATTTACCAGGAGTGTAAACAGTAACGGCTCCGACTTGTGAAACTGCAGCAGCAATAGCTGCAACAACAATAGCTGATAGTGTCAAGCTCATCACAGATGTTCAAAATTCAAAATTCTAAAGAATAAAAGATTAATGGTATGTGATAGATAAAGAGAATTTGAAAACTAATGTTGAGGTTGAGAATTACTAGGCAAGCTTCAATGAAGGCCACTATATTTATATGATTTGGTGTGCGGCTTCTAGAGCTCAGTGAGAAATTTCAACCAGAGCGGCATGAGCATTCAGGAAGCAAATCATGATAAGAACCTAGCAATGGCACGGGGACAGAAAAGAGAAGTGGAGCTGTACGCTTCTGGGTCAAGAGTTAGTAATAAATGACCGAGCGCATGAATTATTGCTCACTCTGGATTACCTTTGCCATGCTTTGAGGACATCCTGAGCTCAAGAACAAAAAGATCATGATCTGCTCTTCCTACCTCTTCTGACTGGAGCACAATCTGGTCATGCTCGCGGGTGACGGACGGCCCCTCTCGTCAAAAGCGTCGCAATGCCAAGTAAACACTCACCGACACAGCTTCACTTCTTGGAGGAATCCCTGAAACAGCGCGCAGTTATGATATGTGGATCGTAGATAAAGTCCTCATCGAATCCGGAGCGCGGTGCATAGTCAGCAGTGATCAACCCAATGACAGGGAAATCCAGAACCTATAACCCAACCGAATTTTCAGTGTAAGGGGTGCTATCTTTTTCGCGCTATGAACAACAACAAAAGTCGAGAGCGTATATAGAGATTAGTTTGATAAGAACCATGTGACTGAAAGTGAGAGGCCTCACAAACAGATATAAGTTGCTTACACTTGGAACCAATGTTCAAAACAGTAAAACTTGAGATTACAAAAAGTAAAGTTTAGCATCCTGACTTTGGGACCACTTGCGCTCTCAATCCATCCGGTCTCCAGATTTGAGCGGGTTCAGAATGATCCCTCATACCAACAAGAGTGCCATCAATTATGAACTCAAAATATCGCAAAGGAAACCTTTCTTACACTATTGCTCCAATTGATGTGTGTGGTGATCTGGTGACCCATGAGCAGGTCAAGCTAAACATTGCAATGGATTTTCTTTCACTGATTCTGGTCTTGCGGACATATTTGTCAAGTTGCACCTTATATGATGTTATTGGCTCAACCTTGACTTATAACACTTACAAGGAATTCCCTTTGTCATTCACCACATATCACAATGTATAGTTATAAGCTATACACCCAGACAAACCTTTAACCATCATCAAGGTCATCACGAAAACCATGATCATGTAAAAAAACCCTTATCATCACACCAAATAATTAGAACATAACCAATATCATTATCATTATACTTCAACTTGAACAAAAAAAAACCCTTATACAAATCAAAACCATTTCTCAAACTTCAAAGAAAAAAGAAAAAAATAAACTTCAAAAAAGAAAATGCAAACTGGTTTTTCACAATCATAATGAACCAAACATCATAAAACAAAAAATCAATCTTCATATATATTGTAAAATATATCAAATAAAATAAAATAAAAAATAAACCAAAAAAAAACCAAAAAAACATTGTCATATATATAAAAACTCGTTTTGTGATTTAATCAAAATCATTCATAAGAAACTTTCTTAAACTATGCATCAAACATGCACACAAACATGCAAAACAAACACCCACACACACACACACACGAAAACAAAACGATACAACAAAACAAAAGAAACACCAATCACAAAACCATGCTCCAGTTGTCTTTCATCCCTTCTCCACTAATCACAATGTAAAAAAAATCCGAAAGAAAGAGTATAAGAAAAAAGAACCTTCGTCTTAAGACCTCATCAAAGTGATCCGTTTAGCAGCCTTAGCCAGAATGCCATCCTCACTTCCACTAGCATTCCCATTCCCAGCACTCGTACTTCCCAATGGAGGTGAACCCACCAAATCATGTCCCAAGATCTTTTGATTAAAAGAAGGAGAAGTAGGTGACATCGTACCCGACACTCTAGTCGAAACAGATGGTCTCAATCTAGATCCTCTAATCTCAATCTCCGTAAATCCAGAAGCGATTCCTTTTTCCAAATTCACTTTTGATTCTTTTTCCCTTTCTTCTGATCTTTTCATCACTCCTGCCGGTGAGATGATAGGTGGTGAGATCAATCCTACTCCACCTCCTCCTACTCCTCCTGCATTCGTTGAACTCACTTGATCTGCTGACATTCGTTTATCATACAGATTCGAACTTCGTCGGTTAGCTTTGATCGTATTATCCATCGTATTCGATCGAGTCGTTTCTGTTCTATTACTTCCTGTTCGATCAATCCCATGTAACTTTAATTCGGCTCTTAATCTTTCTCTTTCTTTAACATCTTCTTCATCTTCCTCTAATCCTTGCCAACCATTACTCAACCCAGCATTTCCGGTTCCTAATTTCAAAGGTTTGATACCTGCAGTACTAGTAGTAGGAGCAGCAGGCGGTGATTTACTTGCAGTAAAGAATTGAAGCCAAGATGCTCTAGATGGATTACTACTAGCTGTAGTTGTCGTAGCTGCTGAGGCAAGGTTGAGTGTTTTTCGATCGGGTGCAGTGGATGATTTGGTTAATACATTGAAAAATGAATTCAATCCTCCAGGTGATGGGGTAGTGGCTGTGGTTTGAGCTGGGGCTGGAAGTTTTCGTGATGGACTATTCGGTCCTCCTCCTTTCTTTTCATAATCATGGGCTAATACTCTTTCAAACCCTTCGTGGGCTTGAATTCTATCCAAGATCTTAGAAATATAAAGTACTAAGGCTTTGTTTGCATCAGTCAAGAATTTGATTTCTATTATAAAAACAAACGTTCAAAAAATCAGTCATCATGCGAAAAGAGAGACAGACATAAAAAGTGTTTGGATGTCTTTACTGACCTGCATCTTTATCTTTTGCACCTGGACGACCATTCGATCCTTTCTTCTTTCTTCTCTCTTCAGTTTCTTTTCGCTTCATTTCAATCTCTTCACTTTGCTCAGCTTGAGCCAATTCCGCTGCCAAATCTAATCCACCACCACCACCACTAGAACCAGAGTTATCTAAAGGTTTCTTCAAAGGACGACGAGTGGATCTAGGATTGATGACTTCAGCTTCCACAGCACCAGTAGTACGAGATCCATTTCCTTGAGCCTCAAGAACCGCTTTCTCAATATCATCCACACTATCATCACCCTCTTCTTCAGTTTCTTCAGCCACCGAAGCTAACTCAGACCCCGAAGCTAACTTTTCATTCTTATCTTCACCTTCTTCTTCATTTTCTAAATGATCAATCGAAAGTAATTGTTTCAAATCAAATCCTCCCATCAACGTTTTTTCTCCAACCAAGAATTGATAGGATTCATTATCGTCCATTAACTGTTCATTGACTCTTTCGGCATCTGATAATTGTTCTCTCAACACTCCTAAAGCTCGTCGTAAGCCTTCTGCTTCTGAAACGGCTTTAGTGACTTCTTTTTTGGTTTCTGATAAGGCAGCTTCGAGTTGTAAAGTCGAAAGAGATGGTGGTCCGGTACTAGCTGAAGCTGGATTTAAAGTAGGTGAACGGAATGTGGGGGATCGATTGAATTCTATCTCGCCTGATTCTGCTTCATTCAATGATGGTGATTTCAATGCTCTTTGGTCTTCTTCTTTTTGAAGACTGGTGAGTTCATTGGTTAAATGTGTTAATCTAGATTTCAATTCGGTTTCAGTTTCAGCCCATTGACTACGAGCTAAATCATATTCATCATTCTAGAAAAGAAAAACCAAAGGAACTCATTAGGAAATTCAAAGTAAAAATGATATCAAAAGGAATAGAATCAAACCAACTTGTAATTCAAGACGATGTTCCAAATCTTTTACCATCGATTTACTTCTTTCTAATTCTTTTTCAAATCTGATCGATTGTTCTTCAACTTCATTTAATTTAACTAAATCCGATTCAAATCGAATGATCTGTTCTGAAAGTTCATCTGTTCTATTTTTCCAAACCTGACATTCTTTAATCGATTCTTGTTCTCTTTCTTCTACTTCTAATAATAAAGCATCATAATCAGTTTTAAGTTTTTTAATTTTGTTTCGTTCGATTTCAATGATTTCTTCTTGTTTTGAATCTAATGATGAAGTAGCATTAGAAGAAGATGAGATTAAAGTAGGTCTACGTGGTTTAGAAAGTGTATTTGATCTTGAAAGTGCAGCTTTGGCAGCTGAGATACCTGAGAGTGAATGATGTGGAGCATGATTAGCAGTTCCTCTAGCTGATAGTTTAGGAGAACTACTAGTGTTATCATGAATTGAATTAGATGGTGAAGATGATGGTGACATGATGATGATGATGATGATTAGAAAAGAAATGAGAAGTGGTTGATAAAGAAAAAGTGATAGTTGAGAAAGACAATGAACCCTTTGATAAGCTCAAGCACTCTAAATTGAAATGGTCAATTCACTCAATTTAATAAATCAAGCATATCAATTTTAAACATCTGTCACAGCCAGCTACTCACCAATTACACTCAAACCCGCAGTCAAAGTGAAGATTCCAAGCAAGATTATCCACCATCCTGGACCTCATTGAAACCAGAAGGGTACTCTCCCTAAAACATATTCCTTCCTTAATACAACCCTTCAAAGGCTCTTTGAAACATATTGCTTCCTCAATGTAACCCTTCCTGTGCCTGAAAGCTTTTTGATGAAGATAAACTAGATTACTTTGGCTGAGCAGGTTTTATCAAGGGGCTATATGGAAAATCAAATCATTCAAGGTATACTCCAATTCATGAGATCCAATAAGACCTTTTTCCTAGTCAACATCTTCATAAAGCATGTGGAACCTGTAAAATCTCTGTTGTTGTTGTTGGTGTTTTCCCCTTCTATCTTACTTTTGGGTTAAGATTTGTCATTAGAAAAACTGATATACTGAAACTTTTTGTACACCATCATTCAGATCAAAGAATTTGTAAAAACGGCTCTAGTAAAAGCATTTTCTAAACTGACCATAGCCAAGAAACAAGATTAGTTCAAGATCCCTATCTTTGACCACTAAATTAATCTCAAACACCCCTACCAACCTGCATTTTAAGACTTTACCATGGGCCAAGTGATTCTGGATTGTGATAGAAAACTTGGTACTATCTTGATTATTTTTTTGCATGCTAATCTCAGGTTAATGATAAGAACCAAAATCAAGATACAAAGCTAAACACAAAGTCTCCCCTTTCATATCCAATCAAATGATACCCTACTTATGACTTTCAGATTCACGTGGTGGGCGTGGCGCGAAAAGCGCGCCGTTTGGGCGCGCCCAGGCGCAGGCGCGGGGGCGCGCCTGAAAAGTCGAAATATGGGGTGGGCGCGCCCCACAACCAGCTTTGAACTTTTTGTCAGTTCTTGGACTTTCTGCAAACTTATATAAGTCCCACTCGCGTGGCCCCGTCGGTACAAGTACCACGTACCTCCGAGCGCCAGCGAGGGACTTACGCGCAATCGCCAAAATCTGGCGTGAGATCAGGGAGGGCTTTTGCCCAAAATCCCTCCTCTCACTTGCTCACTTTCTACGCTTATCAACTCATCATGAACCCTTAATAAAAAAGTTGCGCAGCCCTGCCACATATAATTTGGCACCCTCCCTTTCCCAACGGCTCTCTCGGATCTCATCATGCGAGCAAAAACCTCCTGGAGCCCAACACCGGGGCCAGTGGAGGTTACATGTGTTCACCGCGCTGCGCGTCAGAAAGGTTGGCCTCATGGAAAGATTTAACTACACTTTCAACTGCTGTTTGGTTGTTGTGTTTTGCACTTCCCACAGCACTGCAAACTGCATTGCTCAAGACAAATATTGCTAAAGACCAATACTACTGCAATAAATACTCCAGCGTAGACCTGGACGGATTGGATGTGTCAGTATGCATGTTCGGAGCGCTCCTTGGGTCAGTTAATGCAACCTACCACACAATCCTATTCGTGCAAGGACTACAAAGTTCAGACGGAGAATTCGTTGGGGGGGTCCAGCTCGTCTACATTGATGTTAAGCTCATCCGCCTGAGCCAGAGTTAAGGAATTCATAGAGTAAACGGAATGTTGGCTACAAGACCAGTGCTGTCGCCGGCAGGTGACACGCAAATGCTCACCTGCTCCTGAATGAATTCGCGCCATACGGTATCCCCATTTCCAGCGTCATATATGATGCCTCGTAAGCTCATCAAGATACTTCGGATCAACCGGCGCGATATTGGCGTATTGCCACGTAGATCGTGTCGATGTGGTCTTCGCGGAAGGAACCGATGGTCCAGGAAATTGAAGATAAATTGCCAGACGTTCATGTGGGTGACCTCGATGAACTCGATTATTTCGACTGTCTGATGAAAGAGTGTTCTCGTAGCTGGCAGTGCTGCACGATTTTCCGCAACAGACGTGGGACACGGCCCATCCACCGCTTCGATGAAGGTTTCGACAGTAAGCCCTTCTCCTTTGATCGTGTCAGTGATTCGTCCAATAACACCCTCCAGATCAAGCAGTGGGTCATTATACGGTTCCATTTTCCCAGATATTCGTGATCGGGTACCGATATAATCGAGTGAAAAGGATGGGCAAGCTCTCGAAGGGCACTGGGATCAAGCAAGTGGCATATGAGTACTCCCTGGTAATAACAGCCCCTGACATGTCTCATGCGAGGTGGACAACCTCGCGAATTTTTACTGGGGTGAAACTTTTAGGCTCCAATGTCTTGAACCTGTGTGTGAGGTTTCCATTGACCTCAATGCAACTGTTCCGAAGTGATGGGTGCCAAACATGACTTCTGTTCCAGGCATTGAACCCGAATGCCTGGAACGGAAGTCATGGTCTCAAACACTTCAATGTTGGCGCCGCTTTCTTATAAGGGGCGATCCGGGCGCTTGGGACCCCACCTGTTATTGGTAAGCATTCACCGGTAAGGTGCCTCCTTACTATCTCTCCCGGTTGTAAATATTCGCATGGCCCCATTCGGAATAGTGTAATAGCAGTGTCACATTAGTGACACTATTCTACTCGTATTCACCTTGTGTCAGGACCTTCCCTGAGACAAGGTGGCACTCAGATAGCTGGGGACGTCTCTGTCCCCCCCACCTGATGTAGTTTACATTTACGTGTATCAATTGCCACATTCAAAATCATTTCCACAGCTTCATTGAGTAAGGAGGAGGAGGTGCTTAGGCTCTTTCGGGTGTAATACTGAGAAGTTGTGAGGGGTTTCATCGGTCCACATAAAGACACACTCCGGTCACAAGGTGCAATATGTGGTTTTTCGGCGGTTCTGTTACAAAGATAGCATTAGGACCTCCCACTTTCGACATATTTTTAATGACTCCTGAAGTTAACAACTCGGCAGCCCAGCGTGTACCTAGCACGGTGGCTCGGACCATACTGGTGTTGAAGTACCTCGCGGAGCTTGATTTATCTCCGAAACAGTTCATGGTCACTTTTATGTCATCTTCTGAGCCTGTGATTAAATATCGCCGAAGGCTCATGAAGACTGGACGGGGGTTCGAGCAAACCCGATCGATAATTACAAACTTTGGGAAACACTCCAAGTCTTGTGAGGAAGGGCGAGCTGCGTGGGAGTCATTGATTTTGGATGAGGTCAGTTCGGCCATTGGTGCACCGTTTCAATGGGGTGAAATTAAAATTCACCGAAGCTTGTTCATTATCTTGCAGGCTTCAGAAATTGTGAATGAGCAAGAATTGGCTCGGGGGCATTTTCCATTGGGCGCATATGTCAGCTCCAATAGGATCACCGCAGATTTTTTTAGCGAGACTTCTGAAAGTGTTTGAGAAGGACAAGTGAAATCCGGAATGAGCTTTCTTTATTCCCTGATTCATCGAAAGGTGAAACTGGCACTGAATCAGACACACCTTGATGACGTCGAAGACGACCTCTCCCAAGAAGGTCCCCCGTTGCATCCTGACTCAAACACATCGAGTCAGGCCACTGACGCAGGCGATGCAGAAGAAGCCACGGTGTTGTCCATGGAAAATCTCGTCTTCGTCAAGCCGTCGGCGAAAGACCTAGCTGCTCACAAGTTGGCCAAGGTTTGTGGTCAGCGTTAGCATGCCCATGTTTCTATGTCCTGATGTGTGTTTCCCGCACCCTAGGTCCCGATGATGGTATGTGCGATGATTGCCAACACATGCAATCGTTGTAGCAATGCGGTACAAACCGCGAATGGATTGATGGGATTCGCCGGGGGAATTTCATGTCGAATAAATGAATGGCTGCATTGCCACGGGATCACCACCTCGAGGACTAGTACTCTCCAAGCTATAGACAATTTGCGTCGGTTACAAGAGGAGCGTCTGATCGAGGTTTTCAAAATGAATCATAAACTTTTACCGTTATTGGTATACGACAACATTGATATCCAACTGAGAATCCACAATACACGCATCGAGGCTTCCTCGCGTCTCTTCCACGGCACGTGGGGTTTTTTCATCGTGGTTCGCGCGGCGCTTCAGGCAAAGTGTACCTCGGAAGCCGCCAGATTGGCGACTTTCTTGGACGCCATGGCCAAGGCAGACCGTAAGAGCGTAAATATGTCATCTTTTTGTCCGTCTCCTGCCGAATGCGATCATTGGGTTGCCGTGGTCAAGGCTCAGCTGTCGAAGGCCATCAAGGATTATGTAGAACACATACCTGGGGTCCCTGGCGCACATCAGTTCGGCTCTCTGGATACGAAACCGCCCTCTGTCGATCCAATCGACATGCACCAACCTAACCTGCACTTCCTACGCATGATGGATGCGCCGGATTCCTCAGCCGAAGGCGTTTCGCGGGTGTTCGACCAGGTCATCGAACAGATAGGTGTGGATAATAAAAATCTCGCAGAGAGCCTCCTCGTGGCCGGTGGTGACGTGGGCTCCAACCAATTGTTGAAAAGCCTGCGCATGAAGAGGTTTCCGGCCATTGATCGAGTCAAAGGCATGGAATGGGTGCTATCGGTTTTCGGGGGAGCCCACACAACGTGGAATTTCAGCAGGGCTTTGCTAGCCCACCATTGGGGTAATTCCGACGATGGCGACGACTCCGGTGCGTGGAGAACTTTGTTTGCTGTGGGCGGTGAATATAAAAAACATCCCAACTCGCAAGAGTTCAATACCATCATGCGGTCATGCCGAATGCTTCACCAGGCCAACATGGTTCATATTATCAGGTCGGTCAGGTCATATTGGCGATTATGGTAAATTGACCCCTATCGAGCTGACTTACATTTCGAATCTCCAGAGAAACTTGCGAATCGGAACAGGATCTGGACCTCGCCAAAGCTATGGACTGCCAGAGCCTGATTGACAGGGTTTGGCTTCGTTTCTTTAACGCGAGTGCGTTGGAAAACACCCGATTGTCCAACGATCCAACACGTTACAATTTGATGTTACGACTGCGCAATTTTTTGACCGTCGTTGAAGCTCACGACGCTACTCGCGCGGGGGATATCGGGAGGCTGATGCTAGTGTGGAAGCAATGGGCTGTGATGGCCCAAGGTATTCAGGGGTTATCACATTATGGAAGACACATTCCTCGCATGGTTTTGCTCTTAGAGGAGGACTTACCTCGTGAGCTCGCACAGGCAATCAAGCACTGTCTATTGCTGCCTTCCAACGAGAGGTTGGATCATTGGCTTCCGATTGACGAGTACCTTGAAATTAGCATATTATATCTCAAGAGGGTGTATAACAATACGGTATGTCATTATAATCGAGAATGCCTATCACCTAACCTTTAAGACTTGACCCTTGGAGACATTAGGTAAGACTTATGAATGACTTCTTAGGGGCACGGAACAGACCTTCGACGACTAACCGATCGACTCTCGAACATCATTCCTTTGGTAAGTAGACCATCGTAAAGATGAGATCCATAGACCATCTTAAAGGAGTGCTTCATTACATGCTAACCACTCTTTATTTGACACGTTTCCAGCTACGCAAGCTGATGCAACTTTTCAAGATACACTCAGGCCACACCTTGCTATTTCAACCAAACTCCAATACAATAACCGGGCCGTCCTTGATCACATTTCTAGCCTATGCCAAAACGCACTTAGGCCTGGCAGCTGCCAGGCGTCCCTCGAAAGCGGTCGCAAACATTTACAAAGTCGGAGCGCGAAACATGATCAAGCTCATTCGCGCGGACCAAGCCGCGGGTCGTAAATCGAGGTTCCGGTGGGGGGCTGCTGATGTGTTGTCATCCTGGGACAGCCAGTCTGGGGAATTCCCTGGAGAGGAGTGACATTGGCAATTCTTTCATTAGCCATAGTTCACCACTCAACCAACGAAAAGGACACACTGACCAGTTGCGATCGTACTTCGCTCACGCCTTTGGGAGTTGGGGAACCCTCGTGCGGAGTCAGTGACTGCTATGTAGTGATAAATACATCACGTCGTGGGGATTAAGCGAAAGATATGAAACGTTAGATACATCTCATCGATGTTTCGAATTTGCCAAACTAAGAACAGACCTGAGTTGCACGTCTCTTGGCGCAACTGGGTTCCGCCATCATCTCACCGATGCGCTTTGGGGGAGTCACTCCTGCCTCTGCGGCAGGAGTAGTCGCCTGTGGACAATGTTTGCCCATACCTGACGCGAGTCTCTTCGCTGCACTCTCCGCTGCGCGCTGGGACTTCGCCAAAGCGCGTTGATTAGCATGTTCAATAGAGAGAGCTTCCTTCAGTGCAGCCCGTTGTTGATCGGCCTCCAACTTGTCCTGGTTTTTTTTGGCCAGGGCGGCAGCCTTTTCAGACGCTTTGGCCTGAGTGGCCAAATATTTTTCGACCAGCCTGGCCTCCTTTGAGGCCACTCTACAGGCTTCCGCTCGAATTTTAGAGAGTTGAGCCCCCTCCACCGATTGGATGGCCTTTGGAGGTGCTCGAGATGCCGCGGCTCTCTTTGATGCCGCTTGGGCGATGGCTTCAGCGGCCGCACTGTCATCTTGCCAGAGTAGAATCTCTTTGAACAGTAGGTCAAATTGCCCTTCGATTGATTCGCTAGCCAGTATCAGACCGAGATCTTCCGGTTGACGTAGGAGATCAACATTTTCGCCAAGTCCCAAGCCAGATCCCGGCCGAAATAGTCGTCCGGTGCGAGATGGCACGGACGAGGGTACTTGGTCTGCCAAAAATCATAAAAGGTCCGGACTAAACGTGACACCAGTGTTTCCAGGATTTGAGATTCAAATACAGGATCGTCATTACCGCACGGCATTGCGATATGACGCAAGTCTGCGACCAAACCGGCTGGGGTTTTTGGGAGGGTCTTCAACAAGTCTCGGAGCTCAGAGGTGTCCATTTCCAGCGCGGCGTCGAAATTCTCATTAGTGAGGGCCGGTTGCGCGAGCCAGAGCGCTTCGGCCTCCTCTGGCTCACAATTGGAGCAGTCACACGGTGGCATCCCTGCATCGCGCTGACGCTTTTCTTCCGCGGCAACCACACTCGAATCGGTCTCTAAAGGTATGTAACCTTCTCTGTTTGACCCAAACATCACCAACAGCCCACCCGAATACAATAGAGGAATCGGCTTACTCGAGATCCACCGCTATGGCCACGCGCAGGCACACCGGGGTCAGCGCAAGGGCATCCATACGGTCATCGTCCGACATGACCGTATTCAAATCAAAATCCTCGATCTTGGCCTTTCCGTGGGCTCGAGAGTGTTCAACCAGGAGAAACCCAAGGCCGCGTCTGCCATCACGTCCGCAACGACCGGACATCTGCACGAAGTTGCAGGGATCCTGGCGTCCCACGATCACCACACGGCGAACCCGATGCCAGTTTTGGCCTAGGCCAAGGGCCAGGGTACAACAAATCACCGCGAGGCGGCAGGCGACGAACGCCTGAACAGCATCTAGTTTTGCATTTGGACCAGTGGTGGCGTGATAACGCCGAGCAAAAGATGATTGGCCATTTGCAGCCTCAGCAGGGTGACCTCGGGCGGCGTTGATCAGCTCGAGGTGCTCCAGTGTTGCGTTTTGAGTACCAGAATAAATGAGGGTGGGAGGATCGGAGGTAGGCACGGCAGAGTGATGGCTGAACAGGTTTCTTAACGATGCCTTCAGGGGTCGCTTGAAGGTTCGTCTAATCAGGCGTAGTTCCGGCCGGCTGAGCTCGGCCCGTACAAATCGTATATTGCGAGAGTCCAGCTTGAGGTTTATGATGATGGCATGGATAGCCTGAGGAGTGCAAGTTGCAGTCATCAGGAGTATAGGCACTTTATTGGATGCCAGAAACCGTCGCGCTAGTTGGCCATACGAAGGGCGGAACACCCCACCGTCGTGAACTCGAGTCCAACTGGCTAGCCTTTTGGCTTGACCACTCTCGACGAGTCCCCAGGTATATACCATGTGGGCTTTGTCTACGACGTTCAGTATCAACCTTGCCTGAAACCAAACATCCGTCCACATTTGATCAAAAATGTCGCTTGTTAAGGCAACCTCTGGGGACTGACCACACGGCCAAAGTCAAACATGCATTTGTGACAATCAGTATCATGGAAAGGCAGTGTGGGCGAAGTAGGAAAGCAAATACCACATATACAAAGGTAAAATCGCCGTGAAGGATCGCGTTGCACGTCTCACGGGTGCAGTTAGCACCCGTTAGATTGACACCTTTCAAGTTAACTGTCTCCTTTTCGCTCACCTGTTGTGACAACGTGCGAGCCACATCAGCGATAAGCAGTGAGATGCAACCCTTAACCCAACACGCGCAGACCGACCTGATCATCGCCTAAAGCTTCCAATGGGTTGATACTCAGGATTATCGGGGCGCCGTGCTCTTCATACGCCAGCGAGACCAATTCCGGCACACGACTTTTACCAAATCCTGTTCCAGCTAATAAGAAAGTTGTGCGTCCGTTAATCACGTGCAGCGCTGCTTCGATTTGCTGCTCCTGAGGGTGATATCCGTATTTCACGTGGAATAGCTTCCGGAGGACACCTGCTTGATGTTCTTCACTGTGATCAATAAGATCAGGTCGTAGTTTAGGCCGTGCGGTGACCGATTTCGCCGTCTGCAGTGCAAGACTTTGCGCACTGGCGGCGGAGTGACTCCTGCATAGCATTCTTAAGCGGTAAATGATCTTGAACTGGGAGAGTGGTACGGCAATAGTGGTGCTATGGGAAATCTCCGAAGAGGGTGTTAAACCGCGTACTTAGACAGTTTACGAGATTGAGGTGGTTCCGTCGACAAACTGCAGTTCGAGAACGAGGTTTTCAAAGTTTTGTCCACATCTCTGGCGTTTTGGACGCCGCAGTCAGGCTGGGCATATGTACGGCCCCGGTGTTGGGCTCCAGGAGGTTTTTGCTCGCATGATGAGATCCGAGAGAGCCGTTGGGAAAGGGAGGGTGCCAAATTATATGTGGCAGGGCTGCGCAACTTTTTTATTAAGGGTTCATGATGAGTTGATAAGCGTAGAAAGTGAGCAAGTGAGAGGAGGGATTTTGGGCAAAAGCCCTCCCTGATCTCACGCCAGATTTTGGCGATTGCGCGTAAGTCCCTCGCTGGCGCTCGGAGGTACGTGGTACTTGTACCGACGGGGCCACGCGAGTGGGACTTATATAAGTTTGGACTTTCTGACCCTTTTTCACACACCCATCACCTTCAATCATGCCAAAGGACACAACCAAGACATCATCCGAGTGGATTCCACCAACTTCAAGCTTTGGGAAAAGATGGACGGGTTTCCTTATGTCCAAAATCACTGTTTGACATCACTTGTTTCAATAATTCCAATTCCAATGAGGCCTTTACAGATGTAATGGTGGTGGATTCTGAATCCGACAATGAATCATGGGATGAAAATGATCTCTTTGTTTGATTTTATATTTCTCACTCTTGTTTATCGAAGTATGCACAAAGAATTTGCAAGAAATGCTCATTTCTTCTCCCTTTCAACACTTTTCAAGGCTGTTTTATCAATTTTTTTGATCGTTTTTTGATTTTGCAGCCTCAAAAGGCGCGCCTTGGCGCCCCCACTACAGGCGCGCCTCTTGAAGGTTTGAAAAGGCGCGCCGAGCGCGCCCTACATCCAAACCCCGCGCCCACCACGTGATTTCAGATGTCTTGAATCTTATACCTACTTTTTATGTTATGAAAAATATCATCAAGGAAGACCCAAGAGATTCAAGATTCTATTGGATCTAAATTACTGGTTCAAGTGGAATCCACAAATCACATGTATACATTCAGATCTTTTCTTTCTTGTGTGTAGTGTGTTTGAAAATCCTTTGATGCTACCTCTATTATCTACCATCAATCAATAGTGGGGTTCAAGTTATCCGAATTTTGCCAAAAATCTTATCTGCTTGACCCTCCCAGCCCTGACAAAATTGAGACTTTTTTCAAAACAAATGTTGTGAGAGTGATTTCCAGAGAGGGTTTCCACAATGTACTTTGAAAAATTAAAATTTTCAAGCAGAATCTTGATGTAGGGACCCTTTTATCTTTAGCATTTTTCTAATCTGAGCCTTCCTGATCTAGACTCTAACAGCTAAACCAATATCTCTGTGAATGTTTCAGTGATGATCATAAGTTTAACCTCTGCCTGGACTCTGAAAGGACAGAAGGGGAAACTCAATTATGAACTTTGACAGAAACATTTTGAGTGGACAAGGACACTTCTTAACGTGTCACTTCAGTGTGGATCATCATTGAAGTGGAACATTATAAAATCAACATTGTCTTCTTATAAACTGTTATCAACACATCCTACTGACAAATAAACCACTGGGTCACATTGATGAGTTAGTCTATTTTTGAGGCCTTGTGAGATGTTCTTAGCTTGAAATGATCACAGCAATTTCTATACCAAATGTGTGTGAGGAATAAATGAGGCAGGGAATCACCTGCTTCACTTCACCCAGTTACCAGTGATATGGCATGAATTCCATGTATGATATTGATAACCTGCTTAATATCTCAAAGGAAGCCTTTTACACTCATTGATTTGCAAGGTCAAGTTGAAATAAGGAAACAGGAGTCTAATGAGGTGATGGACAAGTTGGAACACAAAAATGTTTCTTTGAATGAATAGTTGACCAACGTATGTAAAATTGAACTTTTTATTTGGCTTGAGATCAATTTGTGAATGTATTTGTATGGTACACGAAGCATATACCTGGCCATTTGGGAGAAAAGAATACACAAATCTGATGTTGATGTGATTTAGAGATACTCTGAAAAGAGCCAAAAGACTGTCATGATCTTCTTTCAAAGGCCTTGACAGCTTGAATTGAAGCTGATTTTTATGTTGCGTGCTAGGTTTTCTCGTTCTTAGTTGCATCAAAAAGGCACTTCTTGTTGGCCAAATCTGAAGCGTCTTTCGTGATGAAAATGCCAGAAGCCAGAGGTGAAAATGATTTGAAAATTGATGCATTCAAAATGTCAAAGTAAACACGCATTTTTTCTCTTGAAAGTCACTCAGCAAAAAGACCTGCTGTATGGTGATATTGAAATGCGCATTACTTTTTGTGCATCATCCAAAAGCTGAGTGAAATTATCGAGAGTTGAAGCAACAAAAATGAAGCTTAGGATTCGCTTCAAACCACTTCAACATCACAACATCCTTCAATCCGATACCACACAAAAGCTTTAACAACTAAACTTACTCCAAGACATTCGTAACATACCAAAAAGAAGATGAAGCGACGATTATCTACTTCACCACCGCCGAGATCGAGATCGAGATCGAGTTATACGATCGATCCATTCTCTTCAACTAGTTTAACTCAAAGCGAATCTATATCTAATTATAAACTAGGAAAAGTGATCGGTCAAGGTACGAGTGCCACAGTAATCTTAGCAGAACATACCACCACCAAAAAAACCTACGTAATCAAAAGTTTCAAAAATCCTCAAAGATCCAAGGCCAACCTACACCAAAGAATCCAACAAGAAGTGAAAATCTTTAAAAGGATTTGTGAATCAGATCATCCATTTATTGTTAAGTTTCGAGGGTTCATCTTGAATGAAAATGAAATTAGTATAATTCTAGAATATATCAACGGTTTAAATTTATTACAAAAATTAGAAACAAATGGACCATTTAATGAATCGCAAGCAAAGTTTTACATCACTGAAATCGCCACTGGAATCTCATTTTTACATTCTAAAAGAATCATTCATCGTGATTTGAAACTCGACAATATGATGATTTCGAATGATGGTCATATCAAACTTATCGATTTCGGTCTATCAGAAATCCTTCAAGGTTCTCAGACTCATTTATCTATCCCTTCAGGTGCTATGCATATAAGACCACCTGAAATGATTCGTAGAGAGCCGTATAGTTTTAATGTAGATTGGTATGCATTAGGTGTTGCTCTTTATGAACTACTAACCGATCATGAACCATTCTTTCGACGGAATTGTTATCTTCATCAAATCGAACCATCAAGCAATTCAGAACCAAGTTTAACAATCAAAGGATGTCCAGATGAATGTTTACCACGTATGATTTTAGAAACTGGAGTGATTTATCCGTCACATCTTTCAATAAATTGTATAGACTTAATCAAACTCCTAATAAATAAGAACCATACTCAAAGATTACAAAATATTTCTGAACTTATTCATCATCCTTGGTTCAATAAAGTCAATTGGAATAAAGTTAGTCAAAAACAATCTATTCCTCCAAGGTTTAGATTACCTCGTGCTTGTAAAAAGATAAGAATATAATAAAATTATAGAATTAGATGACCTTGTAGATAAAGTTGTAATTTGTATAAATTAATCTAGAATCTTAGAAAGGCCATATTGCATTACTAAATTCCATTTACCTTGAAGATTTAGAATAGATTGTTGAGGTGAAGCAGAAAGATAGGTTTCTTGTTACCACAACATAATTTGACAACATGGCGTCTATAATCTTTTTCTTTGATCATCTACAGAAAAAAGAATTCTTGACCCATAGCAACTAGCAATATCATGACCATGCCAAGATCAATGCTCTGTCATACCCTATATATACATATCAGTGTCCAGTCGGTATTTGAGATAGACCCTGTCTTTGTTACTTTGAAATACCATGGAACACAGTTTGTGGCTCCTATGGAGTTGACTGTACAAAGAGGAGCAGTAAACAGGCCAAGAACAGAGTTCTTGGTTCTATCTTCCTAGCAATAAGTTTAGATGTGTTCTCACAAGGACCTGATTTCAAAAATTGTAAGTCTTTCTCCAATTACTGAGCTGTTTGTCATGTGAGTTTGAAAATTATTGATAGAAAATTCAACAACACTTGAAATTGACGATTGGACAAGAAAGTTCATGATTCAGATACAATCAGCCTAACAGGATTCTCTGACAGATTATGATAAGAGAAGAAATTTATCCCTGACTGAAGCTTGTGAGTTCGAACACTCCACCAGCAAATACTCGGATTGTATGATCTACTACAACAAAACCTTTCAACACATATCTGTGCCCACATTTTCTCTTCTTCCTCTCACTAGTTAGTTGTTCTCTTGACCTTGTAGTCATATCTTAGCAAACAATACTTTCATGCAAGTGTGCAACAGATCCGAATGTTATTCTTTTGTGTCAAGAAACAAGTCTATGAATGACTATGTACCCACAATCTGGTCTTTTTGTTTTGCTTCCATCACCTATTTCAAGACTAATTATTCATAGGCTGAGTAAAGTTTCTTCAGTTTTAGTGGATTTGAATAACCCAATCTGACATCAAATTCCTTAACCAATAGGCCTATTGCTTGTCAATCCTAAGTCAAAACCTCCCACATTGGATACTCTAAGTGCTAAAAGGATAAAAAGGCAAGCCAACAAATTTTCCAGCACACAATGAATCAATCACATACATTGCGCATTTTCTCCATTACTACAGCCTGGAGTAGCTCCCGCAGGTTGGTTGTGCTCATTGTAGCAATCGAAGCCTGTACTCAAACATTTGGCTGTTCCGCTTGAACAGCTCGGGAATACAGAACCGGAGCAAGTTGTTACGGCGCCTGGCATGGGTGGGCGGTCACCAATGCGTTCGGGAATTGTTCCGTCATTTTCGCAGCACTTTGGGACTAATCCTAAGACCGCAAGCGTAGATGAAAGCAGGAGTAAGCCGTATTTCACGAGCTACATTGTTTG
Organism: Melampsora larici-populina 98AG31; assembly: GCF_000204055.1. Taxonomy (NCBI): domain Eukaryota; kingdom Fungi; phylum Basidiomycota; class Pucciniomycetes; order Pucciniales; family Melampsoraceae; genus Melampsora; species Melampsora laricis-populina. Next base: position 955,795 of record NW_006768799.1, on the reverse strand, counting down.
AGAGACATCAGAATGGTAAGTTTACTCCCAAAAAGCTCGGTCATGGAAGAAACACTCACCATTTTCGAAATCAGATCTTTGTGATGAGACGGTAAGGTATTCGAGCAGGTTTTATAGAGAACTTTGGAACTGTTTGATCGTTCTGCGACATAGCATACAAATGCATCAGCATAAACTGTAAAAAAAGATGAGAATGTAGCCAAAAAAAATCACTTTGCTGAGGAAGTGCTTAGGAAGAACTTTTCCTGAAGATTTATGGTGTCACCTGAAGATAGATGATGGTATAAGTGGGGGAAAGCGAAGACGAAGCCAGTCGCGGTATATATACCGAATCCGATGTCCACTCCACATCCGCGATCAGATTTCATCATCAGGGTCGACTCTGAAGTAGTGCCACTTGGTCGCATGGGTCATATATACAACTTGACCACGCCACTTTATCAGAATGGTCCACCGAAATGAACATAGGCTTTGTAAAGGTGGCTGGCTCGCGACTATCCTAAGTTCTGCCAAAGACATTTTTCCGGTTTTGAAGAACTGAATCTTGTCCCTGGGAGTGGGACCTGAACATCCGAAGCTTGCGCGAAGGGTTAAAAGATTCTGACGTGCTCCTAGAGGGGCTCAGTTAAGCTTATCTCAAAGAACACAGTCCAGTCAGTCAGCTTCCTTCAAACATGTTTGATCCTACAGTCGTCTCTCCAAAAATCCATATACCCAATAAGCCATACTCTCGCATATCCCATGCTTTTTTCCGTCCATATTTTTTATGGGCGGGGGAAATTGACAGAAAACCCATATCTCCATCATTCCCCATAAACCATACTTTTTTGAGGCCAACCAGCGGGGAGAGATGCGGTATCAGTCTTTCTCTGAGACTACCTGAGAGAAGCAGTGAGACATACAGGTATAGTTCAATCCCGGTCTGTGTGGCGCGTTTTTTTTCGCATGGCGCTTCCTTCTCTTTATAAGCCTTCCACCAACTACAGAACATCTAGACATCCATTGGTCAATTTCATTGGTCAAAAATAATACATACAAAAGACGATCGAGTTGATAAAATGCAAAATGAGATGTCTTGAAAAGCAGAAGTTGGAAGCATTTTAGGTTGGTTGAAAAGAAGTGATATCGAGTCCTTTTCGTGAAGATTATACATACAAAGAGACAGTTTGAAAAGATGGCGACTGAGTCGTTTTTGAAGAAATCAAGACAACGCAACAGATAGAAACCTCTTACATCAAAGTATCTCGCTCCGATGACAATGCATTGTTTTTCTTGTATCGGTTTTGCTTGCTACTTTCATTCAAAGTAGCTTGTTCCAATAACATTTTGTTGTTTTGTAAGTTGCTTCATTATCAATACTTTGATATGTAAGTGGTTGTAGCGATAGAACCCCCTTGACAATGTTTCAGGGGGATTGGAGTGAGTCTGAAGGTATAGATATAAGGTGCACATGGATGACTCGACAAAGGTTCTTGATTCTTGATGAGGTTATCGAAGTGTTAACAGCTTCTTTGAAGTCTTAATGATGAATTTGTTCAAGTCTTCATACATATGTACCAGTTGCCACCAGCCTGTACAGACAGTGTACAAAAAGCCACCATCCGGTTTACTTTTTTGTTTGTCTCAGGATAGTCTCAGAGCGAGTTAGTCTCAGAAAAAGACTGATACGGTTACGCTCCCAACCAGCGATGAAAAACCCATACTTTTGGGTGATGTAGATTCAGACTGGTGAACAAGAGTTTGAAATTCCTTACTGTACAACTTACTTTTGTCAGCAATACACCCACAAACACACAAATCAACACACAAACTCCACCGCATAAAGATGATTCCTAAAGACCTAACAAAGTTCACCCTCGCGAATATTCAAGAAGGTTTCGATCGGCTGAAATCTGAAAATGATTGACGTATGGGTCCACTACGAGACCTTTTGAGCCAAGGGAAGGCGCTTTCAAAGGCAGACGAAGATTTTATCGATAACGCTGGAAATATGGTTGATGAGGCTCTTGTCCTCGAGAAAATAAAAAATAGCAACAATGTCTCTGATGCTGCTAAGACCTTCAGCAAAGATGAGCTGAAGACATTAGAGGTCTTGATTTATAAGTTTGAGCACAAGGTTTTTGTGGACCCATCTGTAGCTAAACCTCGTGAATATCTCTTTGCAAACACTTCTAAAGCATCCAATATGTATGGTGAAATCTGATCCCTATGTATTGTTCAACACCCAGGTCCCAAGAAGCGAAATCGAGACGATCCTTGTGTTGAATCTTCCAATCAACCAAACTCGAGTTCTTCTAAAAAAACCCGATCAAAGTCTGCTCGTACTAATGCCACTCTGGCTCAGCGTATATTAGTGTTAGACTGGCACAATAAAAATGGTCGAGTTCAGGTCAAGACAGCAAAACATTTTGAAAATAGTTTTCCTGGTGTTATCATAACACAACCTCTAGTCTCGAGTTGGGTACATAATGAATCGAAGTTACGAGATAGTTACGAGTCTGGTGTAGGACTTGGCATCAAGCGGAGAAATGAGACTGAACATCCTCAAGTAACAGAAGCCCTACAGACTTGGGTTCAACAGGCTGACATTGCCGGACTTCCACTTACCGGAGATGTGATACGAGCCAAGTGGCGTCACTTCGCAACACTTTTCAAAGTGCCTCAAGCAGAGTGGCTTAAGCTCAGTGAAGGCTGGCTGACCAAGTTTAAATTACGTAACGGTCTTAGACAAAGAGTCAGACACGGCGAGGCGGGCTCAGCTACTCCGGATAAGGTCGTTGCAGAACGAAAACGAATCCAGGATATCACCAAGTCCTACCATCCTAGAGACATCTATAACATGGATGAAACAGGATTGTTCTATGCGTGAGAACATTTGTACTGTAACATACTTTTGATCTTTACTAACAAGCCTCGATTTCTCAACACGTACTGTAGAATGCCACCAGACCGAGCCTTGTCTAAAGACAAACAATCAGGTGTTAAAGGTGATAAGCGACGCTTGACCTTTGCACTCACATGTAATGCAGATGGAACAGACAAGCTCAAACCGTTCATCATCGGAAAAGCAAAGCGTCCAGCCTGCTTCCACAAAAAGTCCGGCGAAAATCTTGGATACTACTATCGGAGCAATGCAAAGGCATGGATGACATTTGAGCTGTTTTCAGAGTGGATTATAGACTGGGACATCAAGTTATCGGCAGAAGGTCGTTCTATATTACTCTTAGTTGACAATTTTTCTGGTCATAAGGAGCCTTCCGAGTACAAACTTACCAGTATTCGCCTCGAGTTCTTTTCTCCAAACCTTACATCACATGTTCAACCGCTGGATGCTGGCATAATCGCATCATGGAAATGTCGATATAGATCTGAATACATTACATATGTGATCAATCGCTATGAAAATGAAGTCCCCATTGGAACAATCTTCAAAATCAATCAAATCGACGCTATGGAGCGAGCTGAAAACTCTTGGAATGAAGTGACTCAAGATACAATTTCAAACTGTTATAGGAAGGCGGGTATCATTTCCCCTCGAAATCCCGATGGATCTTTGCTGCAGGATCCAAACTCAGCGGATGCGAGTCTCAACACGGAGCCTTTGATTGATGATGTTGCTCATCAGGATCTTGAGCAAGACCTTCAAGAATTGATCTCCTTACGAGTTGTTCACAAATCAAACATGATGTCTATTAGCGAGCTCTTAAATCTTCACGGTGAGCATGCAAGCGGCCTTGAAACCTGGACACCCGAGGAAATCTTTGAATCAATTCAGGAACGTGACAGTCATGAAGATCTCCCTCAACCCGAGCACATTGAAGTTGAAGTACCTCCACAACCATCATATTCTGACTTACTGAAATCAAGTGATGTTGTAATGGCATACCTCAGGCATGAAGAATGTGAGGAAGCGAGGGCTTGCGGAAAAACCCTTCGCCGAGCGTTGCGGCAGTTTAGTTCAGCACGTTCAAAGAAAATGAACCAATCAAATTTGAAGCACTACTTCTCATCCAATCCTTAAATCTTCCCGCTTTTTGTTCTACTTCACTATTTACTTTGCTTTGAAATAAAAATTGTTTTTTTAAAAAAAATCTCTCTCCTAACCCATATTTTACCCCCAAAATAAGATTTATGGGTTATCAGAGAGATCCCCATAGGACATACTCCATCAAAACCCATACTTTTTGGTGTCCATAAAACGGTATGGGTTATTGGAGAGACGACTGTATATGAACTTTATACCCTAGAAATGCTCATTGTTACGAAAAAAAAAGAAAAGAAAATCAGGGTCCGATGCATTCTTAACCCACGGAATCGTGCCCATAGTCAACTTAAGGGTATCCAGTTTTTAGGAAACATGGATAATTGAAGCGGCACAATTGTGTTCCTGTCAATATACTTCAAACTATCCAAGTTAGTCACATTATTTAAAAAAGAAACCAACACAGAGCTCTATACCAACGTAGGAACACCTTCATTTAGATCCTGTGCAAAGTTTTTGAAAGGTTTCTCATTAAAAATTTCACAAATCAAGAGATACACTGATACATAAATAAATATGTCCAACATACTAGAAAGCAATCCAAGTTCATTTGCTTAAACTGTAGAACAGTTTTGAAATAAGTTGAGCATTTAAAAAGTCTTGATTAATACATGATGAAATGAAGTTGATCAGTATACAATGAATCTCTTACAAGTAACATCCTTTATCTATTATGAGGCAGGGTTTTTTTGCACAAATCATATACAATGTTGTTTTACAAATTAAGTTCCAAGAACAGATACTCCAATATATGAGCAAAACATATGATTAGAAAATTTATATCATATCAAATTCAAAAACTAGAATTAGAACATCTTATTAAAGGATTTAGAAAAAAATTAAAACCAAACTTGCTGAGGAAACCTTTCAACACAAAAAAAGAATAGAAAGGAAAAAAAAGAAGAAAAAAACGGACTCAAAAACAAAGATTGAATTAATACATTTTTAATATGTTGATGATAAATTGAATACATATACCTTTGATCAAGAAAACAAGTAAGCTAAATCCCTCAAGTTGACTTCCTGTCAAATAAACAATCAAATAGTTCAATAAAATTTCAGCAGAGGCACATACAAACACACCTTTTTTCAAGTGACATGGAGGGCACAATTTAACCTGAGAAAATTTTGACTCTTGTGTTTAAAAATCTTTGAGCTTCTTGGTAAATTGTCAATTACAATGAACTAAATACCTGTTTTCTTTATGACAACTCAACAAGAGCTTCAGGATATGATCATGAGAAGTGGGCGTGACAATAATCATACCCAAAATACATCTTTCCGGGAATATTTACCACAATATACACATTTCCCCCAACCCGCAATTTATCCGCTAAGATTTGTCGAAGAGGCATTTACCATATGGTTCTGCTGGAATTCATCAGCACAGTACCTTGGGCTGCATGTGACCTAGTTGACACCAATCTCACAGCATTGCTCGCATCGATCTGGCTGATTGTTTCAAGTGTCAAATGGCAGATGATCTCAAAGTCGCATTGACAAGATGATCATTCAGGTATGGTGTGGAAGTGGAGCAATACCAGCAGTATGGGGACTAAAAGATGTATTCCTTGGCAAAAAGAAACATTTTCGATGGCAAGAATAGGCATTCATATAAGGAACAGGAGATGATAACAAGGTTTGGAGATAAAGAAATCCCATTGGGAGCATTGTAAAGTAACAGTGTTACATATTTGTTCGCAGACTGTTATCATAGTTTTTGTAAAGATCACACAGGTCAAGACAAGAGACAGTTCAAAGGAAATCAGAAAACCCTTGCCTACAAAATGGCTCCCGCAGTAGTTGTGATGAAGAATGTATCTGGCCTGAAAGAACTATTCACAAAGGATGAACAGAGTCTGGTCATCAAACAGTAAATGGAAAGGGGATGCGACTGATGTCGAAGCGGGCGAACCACAAGAAGGGGGAAGTGATTGTGTAAATTAAGATTTTTCGGGCAAGGCGGACGATACTGGATGCTGATGGATCAGTCCGCAGCTTCTCCGAGTGCCGATGGGTGCAAATGGGGGGAAGATGCCGTACTAAGAGCCGCGTGGAACAGGAGTGCGCCGCTAGCGTGCTGGAAGATTCGGACGGGTGAGTAAATGATCCTTGAGGTAATAAGAAAACAATAGCTAATGATGAAAGTGTAACAGGTCTAAAACCCGGCCTGATCGGATCCGGGGTTGTGTTGATCTGTCTTCTTTCCTCCCTCCACTATCTCATCTTCTGATTGTTGACTGCCTTCAGCTTCCCTCACCAACCTAGTCCAACACTTCAATTGAATGACCACCAAACTCCTTCCGTCTCATATCATTATCCAACGAGTTGTTGTGCCCGACGTTGACTGTTTTGTTGTGAACTCGCGGACATGGTCTGAGACACCATCGATACATATAGAAAGAAAGAAACAAAGAAAAATAACAAAAAACGGGACCGAATTCTAGGATGGACGCCACGTGGGGGACTTCGTGCGAGCATTTGCATCCGTCTGTTCCCGAGCCTTGGTAGCACTGCGGAGAAGCCTGAAAATCCGAGACATGACACCATGACGATCGAGAGTCGCAAAAACGTGTTGGGCAAGAGCACCGGTTAAAGTCAGTTTCTGTAAGATAAATAAAACAAAAGAGGTTCGAGTTTGCTCAGAATAGTTCATCATGACTAGATTGGGAATTGAGAAAGGCCGAAAGCAGTCGCAGGTGATGCAACACAGTACAAATGATGAGGATGTATACGGAGAATTATTTGAGAAGCGAAGAAGGTATGTACATTGGTTGGCTCCATCAACAGATAACGGCATGCGACACTTACATCCGTTCATTGTTTTGTCCCAAATCTTCTTGATGGAGCTGGACTTTGCGTCGAAGGGGGCCTTGTGGGGCACTCGCTGGTGGTCGACCTTCTCTCGGATCTTTGGTATCGTCAGACAGGCGGCTAGCGATTGACCAATCAAAAACGTAGTCATATGCAAAACCTTCACGAAGGAAGAGGTCTCTGAATAATTTACGAAGGTAGCTGTAGTCGGGCTTGTCATCAAATCGGAGGGAGCGTGTGTAGTTGAGATAGATGGCAAATTCATTGGGAAAGCCTCGGCATAAGAATTCAGTCGGGGTTGTCATCTTCTTCTCCATGATACGATCATACTTTTGTTTCTTGGTCGCAGCCTTCAAACCTTGCCAGGGGAGACTTCCACGGAGGAAGTACATCAAAACGTATCCGAGTGATTCCATATCATCTCGGCGAGATTGTTCAACCCCAAGATGGGTGTTGATGGAAGTGTAGCGAGCGGTACCGGTCAAGTTTTTGTTCTCTCTGTAAGGGATATGTAGGTGGGTCTTAGGGTCACGGTACTTCTTGGCCAGACCAAAATCGATGATGTTGACTTGGTTGCCCCGTTTGCCGATGCCCATCAAGAAGTTGTCAGGTTTGATGTCCCGATGGATAAAGTTACGAGAATGAACATATTCAATTCGAGAGATCTGGTAGGGACGAAAGAAACGTTAGGGATGTCGCGACAAATGAAGCAAGGATTGATCCGCACCAATTGATCAGCCAATAAGAGAGCCGTTTTCAAGGTGAATTTGCGGGTGCAGAAGTTGAAGAGGTCCTCAAGACTGGGGCCGAGCAAGTCGATAACCATAGCATTGTAGTCGCACTCAATGCCATACCATCTCACGAAACTGTCCAGGATGACAAGGATGAGCTAAGAGATCACCGAGGACGACAGAGAAAGAGCACGAACGGTACACCGACGCCACCAGCAAGCGTTTTGTAGACTTTGGCCTCGTACTCGAGCTGAGGATGCTTCGCCTTGACGCTTTCCAACTTGATAGCCACTTCTTCTCCCGAAATGATGTTGATACCGAGATATATATCACCTGCGGAATTCCAACGGCGGTGAGTAAAGATCCACGGGCTATAGTAGTCAGAGCCAAGTCAGAGACACACCAAAAGAACCACTACCAATCTTCTTGCCAATGCGGTACTTGCCGCCTACTCGTAAGTCCATTGCGGAGCCCTGACTGTCCGAGGTTTGTTCACGATGTAAATTCATATAAGCAGCTATTGAAGTGTGAGGAACGATCGATGAGGGATCCTGAGAGATACGAAGTCAAGTAAAGGTCCAAGTCTGGTTAGTACTTAGTTCGGTAGATGAACAAAGGTCAAGTCTGCAAGTGAAAGATATTTCAAGACTGAAGATGTGATACAGGAAGGATCGATAGGAGAAAGAAAGAAATCAGGCAGATATGTGGAAAGGCAGGCCCCAGGGGGGAAATGAACTGGACTTTAATAGTCTCAGTTGAGAGTGGTCGGTGATCAGTTGAACTAGAAACGCGTCTGAAACATTGGGAGACCTGGGAGAAGCAGGGTCTGAGTGATGAAATGATCCCATTGCGCAGCATAATTAAGCGCCGATTGGAAATTTTGAAGGGATGAGAGATTGAAGATCACAGCGAGACATGGCAACCGAGATGAGTAAGAAGTCATATTGAGCATATCGTCTGCGCAATGCCCTGGAAACTGCTGAGGAGTCAAAACCAATAAGCAATGCGAGACAAGTGAGGTCGCAAGACGCATAGTAGATGCTGTCGTCATAGCAAGGAGTTGACTGTCGAACCGAAGCCCAAGCATCGGGTCGTTGAGGGAATCCCAATACGCAATACGGGCCACGAGTCTGATTAAGAACATTGTTGAGAAAGTGCAACCACCGCAGTAGTTGTAGACGAAAACCAAAAGTTGAGTTCTGATTTGGGTGAGCTCAATGAGCCATATCTCGAGGCTCTTCCACGACCATGTGAAAGAGCAAAAATGGGGGACCCTGACGATGTGGGTAGGGTGTCGGCGTAAGTCAATTCTCAAACTGAGTTGACCAGTTGGGTCAACCCGGTTGGATGTGAGTAACACCTGATTGCATTGACGAGAAGCGCAGCAAAGCTGCTTGAAACGATGCTTGTAGGTTCCAAGAGGCGTCCATACGAGTTGACGCTTAATGTCACACTCAATGATCGATCGGGAATCGCCGGCAGGGTGTTCGAGTGATCCATAAGAAAAAGAAGAGAGATGAGTAAGGGGGCTTACGATTTATCGAGTAAACTGGGTACGACGAATTCGTGGGCAGTGAAACAAATCGGCTTGATTGTTTTTTGACCTTGATTGGAGCAGGAAAAGAGATGACTGATTAGGTGAGATAGATCGATTTGGATGAGAATGATGAAAAGTGAAGAAAGCAGTCAAGCAAGAGGTGAAGAAATGAGATTATATAGCGATCGCGCAGGTTTTCGGAACAAAGGGCAATCTCGGGTTAGGTTTGCGAAAGACAGACAGGAGGAGAGTGAGTCGTGATCTACATACAAGTTTCACTGAAGAACTTCACTCAATTCTCACCATTCACACAGTCATCTTCATCTTCAAGGAGGACCCTGGAAAGCTCCTGCTAGCCCGTCTGATGAAAAAAGTCGGGTTTTGGACCTCCAAATTTTGGATGTTTCTGATGAAAAATGTCGGGTTTGGGGTTTTTGGAGGTTTTTGCCAAAAATCCTTCTGATGAAAGATGTCGGGAATCGGATGGGTCCAAGATATGCTTCTAATGAGAGAAGTCGGGTTTGGGGTGGCCGGGCCGAGTCATGAAAGTACCTGTATAGACCTGTATACCAGGACATTCCGATGTATTCCGGTGTACCACCAACATATGCAATTCACACGCACTTTTCCAGACTTTTCTGCAACTGTTGCAAAAGTTTAATCATCCAAGATCTGCAAGATTTACAAGGATTTACAAGGATTTACACAGAATTACCGCAATACTTTGAATATTCCGAATATTCAGCCGCTTTACAACCATGCCCTCGCTTGATCAAATCAATGAAGAGATAATCCGGTTCACCGAAAACTCGGCTGCCATCCCTCTTGGAACTACCTCCGACGAAATCTACAAGAAATTCGCGGAGGCACCTTATTTACCTCCTGAATATCAAGAAGAAGGTATGTGGTACGCAGCTAACTGTAAGTTGGATGCGTTGTTTGGTGTGCGCGAAGGATCACTCAATTTTCGAAAAGGTCCGTATGGACTTGACCTAGTTGTGAAGTGGCTCAACAAAGCTCGCAAGCACGAGATGTGGGACTCAGAAGCCGACAAGGCGAAGAAACTAATCAAGCCCCCTGGATGGGATTCAGCCTCTGATCAAATTGTCAAGATCAAGATGGAGCGGATCCTCTCGCATCTGAAAGGTATGTTTCTGTAGTTCTGTTTTCGCTTTCTCTTGTTTTGTCAACTTCTTTTAAATCATAAATTTCCATCTCTATCTCTATCATTTCTATCATTTGATCCTCAGAGTTGTCTGGAGAACCTCCGGCTTCTGAATCCAAAGGAGTCAAACGACGAGTTGTTTCTACACCCGATGTGGATCAAGATGTATCAATTAGCCAGCTTGTACAACCTCCAGCCAAACGAAGTCAACCACTGGAGATCCATGTGATCTCTTCAGATGACGAGGAACCTGCTAAAGAACCCAAAGGCTCATCTACATTGAAATCCAAGAAAAACAAACCAACCCAAGTCGAATCGGACAGCAAACGAGGATACATCTCGAGCGTGTCCGAGTTGCTTAAGATGTGTCCGATGTCAACACCCAGCAAGCCTTGCGACCGATGTAAGATTGAAGAATTGATCAGAAGGAAAGATTTTTGGTGCCATTGTGGAGCATCAAAGAAGACTTTACACGGTGGACGCACTGAGGCTGCGCAGGAGCACTGGAAAACTGGTGAGTGTTTTTCGTGTTCTTCTCTTTGATCCAAAAACTGATCTGAACGTGGTGCCAAATCAATCAACAGCTACTTGCATCAAAAAGACCGCCGAACTTCGTTCAACTAAAGTCCTGACTAGTTTTTTTACGGCTGTACCTGCGGACCCTGCGACTGTTCCTCGTTTGAAAAAAGGCTATGTCGAAGTTTCATGTCCCGGTTTAAACGATATCACGTGGGATCGTCCACGAGCCACAAAAACCATTAAGTATTTTTTGGAAAATACTTGCTCAATCTACCGTGGCAATGTTCGTTACAAGGTCTGCCAGGAACTCTTTGGCTTGGATGCCACCGAAAGCTCATTATCGGAGGCTGAAAAGTCTACACTTCTAGAAACTTTGGATTCTCGAGCAGTCTGGCTAGTAAAACGACACGGTTCTCGAAATGCCATATATTCTCCGATGTGCCTCAAGACAATCATATGTAGAAGATCCGATCCCAGCACAGCCTGCTCAAAGTGCTGCACTCTGAAAGAAGTACAAAGCTTAGTTAGTGCTATCAATCACGATTTCGCTGGAGCTGATACCCTCAAATACACCAACGACACACTTATGGCGACTGATCCGTATCACGAAAAACTCATCGCTCACAAAGAACTTCGCATTTGTCAAGCATCCCTCGAATCATCGCGCGGTGGGGACTTTGGAGATTACTTAACTCATGTTGCTATCTTAGCCAAAAAAGGCCTTTTCAAAAACCGCGAAGCTGTTCAAGGTCTAATCATGGGGGTTTCAGTGCGTGCAGAGCGTGAAGATGCAGGAAAGTCTTTACGAGGATTGCGAGTGGACCCATATCTTGATGATTGTCTCACCACACTTGGAGCAATGAGTCGTAGCGCCCTCAACCTTTTCACCAAAACCTTTGCTGGTCGAACCGCACGAAGTCAACGACAAATTCAAGCTCGTGATGGCAAGATGGAGCCTGGAATCAATTTAAACAACTTCAATCGAATTGTGAAAAATCTAGCAGCCCTTGGTTACTCGGGACCCATAGCTCTTGCATCTGATCAGACCGTGTGTGTGAAAACTCTTAGACACCACAACGGGTTTTTAGTTGGAGCACAAGGTCCAGATATTCCTTTCAACGATTCTGAGGAGCTGCGACGTGTAGTGGAGGAGGTAGTTAAAGAAGATCGAATGTGCTCACAGGTGAGATTTATGGGTATTGAAACCACTTTCACTAATCATATGCTGACTTTTTTTATTTAGATACGGGCATATACCATCCAGGTACCTCTGCCAAATGTCCCAACTTATGTAGTAGCCCTGTTAGCCAGTCCAACAAACGAAGGAGCCGACGAAATTGCATCACAGCACGAAGAGGTCATCGCTCTGGCTCATCAGGCTGGAATCAACATACTTTCCGTCGGAGCGGATGGCGCTGCAACTGAAATCTCAGCTCAAGAGAAGCTTGTTCAAAAGGCAACTGAATATTTTACATATTCGAAAGCAAGTCTCAATGTTTACATCAAGATACCACTTTTTGGAACTACACTACGACCGATTATAACAATTCAGGACCCCAAGCACGCACGAAAAACTGGAGCGAACCAATTACTCTCAGGTGCTCGGTTGATGGTTATTGGAAATTACACTGTGACTATTCAACAACTTGCTGAAATACTTAAAATGCCCGATTCTCCACTTCACGCCAAGGATGTCTTCGATTCAGACAAACAAGATGACGGCCGTGCTCTCCGAACTTTCTGTGCTCCAACTCTAGCCGCATCACTTCGTCTCGAAACCAATACTGGGTTAACCATATACCTATATGTGGTTGGCGAATTGATTGATTCATGGTTGAACAAGAAAATAGGTCATCATGAACGTATCAGATCTGCTTGGACTGCAGGCTTTTTCCTGCGACGTTGGAAAGCTTACCTTCAAAAACGCGAGAAAGAAACAAATGGTGTAATGAGTTTTCATCAGAATTGCATCTCACACCCGAGCTTCAAGATTTTTTCGACTCTTCCTAGCTCCCTTCTGGCTTTGATAATAGCTCATCGTGAATACTATCCCGAATATCCTCTGTTCCCTTGGAAGCATGGTACAGAAGCTTGCGAACATATTTTCGGTTGGATGCGAATAATCTCACCTCGTTTCTCAGTCCTCGATGCTCGATTCATGATGCCAAAAATCCATGCTGTAGTTAAAAGTGCCATGAGTGGCCGAATAAAGATACCACCATCCGAGCACTTGCATTCTGGTTACCAATACGCATTTGACGACGAAGAAGAAGTCCAAAACTTTCAACTCCTCCGAACATGGCCGACAAATGCTGAAATTTCAAAGGAACTCACTATTGCCAACAAAATCGCTAATAGCTTGGCAGAATTTGCTGGAATGGGTCCTCCTGAATTAGAAGACGAAGTGGTGGACATTGATAGTGTGTTTGAGGGGATCCAATCCCCTATCGAGGATGATACTCCAGGTTTGTAATTTTGAAACTAACCATCTGAATGGCTTAGTCATTGCTAATCAAGAACAACATTCAGATGTATCAGTATGTGCAACCAAGGACTATCGGGTCAAATATAGTGCGAAGTCTGGAGACTGGCCCGAAGATGTTGCCTTTTCGGAAGCGGCTATGTTAGCGAAGGAGCAAAATGATCTTGACCTTTTACTGAACCAAGTTCCTGATGAGCTTGACCCGGATGTGATTGCAAATGTGGCGATTTCAATTGATAGCTTACTAAATCCAACTGGTAAGTAAAGTCTTCATTACATTATGATGCTGCGATCATACCAAACTTACAGTCAATCTCATCTTGGCCAGATCCACCGCTCCGTCCTGATTCAACTAAATATAAGGTCAACGACGACCGCTGGCTGTTGATTGAAGAAGGCGAACTCTGTGGCCCCAATCTAGTTCACATTAGAACTATGCATGACAGTCAGGTTGCTCGGCATAAGGGAAATGAGCGACTGGTCATCAGACCAGATGACTCGGGTGAAAGCATCGAAAAAACTAAAAAAGGTGATTTGAATCCGAGTATGTGTTCAAAGGCAATTGCGGTGTATATGAAGAGTCTTGTCAGTACACCAACTGGTGCTGCTCGCAGACATCGCTGGAATATACAAATCAAGATCAATTTGGCTGGTGCCATAACAAACGCTTCACACCACCGAGAAATCAACCTGCAACAGCTCTTTGATGGAGGTTTCATCACAGCTGAAAACCCCATCGAGCCTGGAAAATTTGTCTTAGCCATCAAAAATCAAGTAAGTCAATTTTTCATGCGGCTTCGCTATGTATTGATTAAGAAGCTAATCAATTTTCTTGTTAAGACAATGCTTCTCTGTCGGACTGTGATCGTGTATGAATACATTTCAAAGAAGCACGCTTTTGTGACTAGTTCCACTTCAAGGAAAAAGCTTTCACATGTGGGTGTGCAGGTTTTGACTTATAGGCCAAATCTGCCTGTGGCTATGGCCTGCTGCGAATCGTCTTCATCCTGGACTTTCAGTCTCCTTGACGCAAGTGATATCATCTACGTGTTTAAGCCATCAGACGGTTCAAACTTTGCACTCGTGGCTGATGGATGCTATTCAGTTCCATCAGTCATTCGAGATATGTTTCAATCAATCAAAATGGATGAATTGATCAATCGATTCTCTGAGGAAAGGCAACTTCAATTGGCCAATGCTGACGAACATGATCAAGCTTGATTGTTTTTTCTTCGTTTCAGTTACACTAAATCTTGTTCTTATATTCTACTATGCTTTTGAAATTGGATACAAACGTATATTCCATGTGATTCACCTCAAATCCATGCCCTAGACTTCCTTACCTCGACTCATCATCAGTTTGGCTGAGCTGAGCACGGCTGACCCAGCTTCCGGGGCTTTTTTGCCGGGCCTCGGGGCTTTTTCTTCGGATTCGAGGCCGGGAGGCTTCTGATGAAACATGTCAGGTTTTACCCTTAAGCATAGATAAAAAATTAGGCTTCTGATGAAACATGTCGGGTTTTGACAAAAAAAATATTTGTGACCACGGTAATGTCGGGTTTTTCATCAGACGCCTCAGCAGGCGCTTTCCAGGGTCCTGGAAGAGGGGGTTTAAAGCAGTGCAATGACTTATACAAGATGCTAAGGATAATTAAATATGTAGAAGATTGACTAAACCCAACCTCGACCTTGACATCATAGTCATCATTTGTTCAAGTGTGGGTACAGGTGGTTTGATCGATCAGCGGAAAGGGGGCATAAAGAGAATTCTACAGCTCGGCCGTTCAATGAGACTTACCGTTTTAAAGAGTCACTTGGGTTGGAAAGTCGATGGAGTGTCAGGATCGAGATCGAGATCGAGTTGGATGAAAGTGAAAGCGGAGATGAAAGTGGAAGTCGGAGATGAAAGGTAGAAACTAAGAAAGTTGATAGGAAAAGTAAGTAGAAGAGACTGACAAGGAGACTCAAGTTTAACCACAAAGAAATGGATGGATGACGACTACACTTGATAAACCAACCAAGCTCTTTCAAAGTCAAGTTAAAGGAAGAATCAGATGAAGACTTAAAGCCGAGATTTCCTCTAAATAAAGATCGCTCCAGGTCGGAATTGGGGAAATATACTCCTGTGTATGTATGTTACGTAGCTAGGTCATGTGATACATACATTGATCTTCAAATTAAAATCACCAATTACACAATCCTAGGCAGGCTCGGAAGTCAAATGAAGCCGGGTCCGGTAATTGGTCTAGATGTTCGAGTCCTGAATATGCGCACCCTCACACCGCTTTCTATGTAAATTGCCCGAATGCCATATGGTATATTAAGCCTTGCTATAGGGTTTAAAGAGGGTGATCTACAAATTGTCTCATTGAGCTTTGAAGATTTCTTTAAACTTTTCCAAACAG
>NW_006768799.1:922311-939995 GCF_000204055.1 Melampsora larici-populina 98AG31 | reverse complement strand
TTGCTTGAAGTATGATGCTCAGTAAGACTGGAAATGTGCATCGTGATCTGGGCCTCGAGAGGGAGATCATCTTACAAGCAGCTCCACAGCTCTGAATAGCTCTGAATATACTCTATGTACATGCCCTCATTACAGCCTGCTACTGCCTACTAGGTAGTTTTTTTATTGTCGAATAGGTGGTTACACACCAGATTTTCCCCGTCGGGGACCCGTCGGGAAACTGGTTTTTCCAAATCGTCAGCCCGACTCCCGACTCGCGGGGATCCCCGACCACCGGGGGCTTCAAAAGCTTCGCCCGAACCCCTTACCGATCGGGGGCCCCGTCGGGGTCCCCGATCGGGATTAGCTTCGGGGCTCAGGCTGATGACCGTGTGAGGACTCGCGTGGACCATATACAGGGAATTTGTCGCAAGCTTTTCTTGAATGACTGTAGACAAGATTTTGAACAAAATGCTTTAAGATTCACTCAAGTTCCAATTTGTTGATGATAAAAAACAACACTTCTAATCATTCAACACCCCTACCAAAGAACTATTTATGTATGTGTTCACTATCATGCAACTTCATGCCCACCATGAAGTAGAGAGAAAAACCTTTATGGGAATAGTAGACAAAAAAACATCACATGTGTAAGATTCACACATTCTTGACAACAGCTTTTGGTTTCTTTTTTGGGTTTTTGATCTCTATTCTTATCCATTTCTTTTGTTCAAATTTCCTTTCAAGTTTTTATTCAAGTTGAAGTAGCATGAGATGATTTCTAAATTCAACATTGACTTGTTTGATTTTACTTTTGACCCAGCCTTTTCTCCACCAGTACTGCTGTTCTCTGCCTTTCACGTAACCTCTTCTTTGACTTAAAGTCAACTCACCTCACTGTTCAAGATATTTTTACACAATTGACAAAGATACAAGAAGGTATATAAGGAGTGAATGATAAATAGGGAAGAAACTCAACTTGATTCACTTCCATCATGTGATCAGGGCTGTTTACCAAACATGCAAACTCTTGAGAATTGGAGTGGCTCAAATGGTGTTGACACCAGACAAGTCCATTGGTTGAAAGGACCTTGAGAGTCCTTAAACCAAAAGATCTGGGATACATATGGTAGCATTGCACATGTCAGTTTCTTCTTCCAAGATTGGCAGATGACCAATTTGCATGACAGTAACTCACTCACAGATTCAAAGGCACAGTGAATGCATGCAAAGACTTGTGCAGTGATTGTGTCCAGCTCTGTGATTTTAAACGCTCAATGGGTCACCAAATTGTCATGCCATCTTCCTTAAGGCTACGAAGAGGATTTTGAAGATTTATCAAATAGTCTAAATCAGAAGTTGTATTCTAGATAATGAGGGTCCAATCACAATCCAATATGCAGTCTCTTGGGTGTATCTTGAGATTGAAGCTTGTGTTTGTGCTGGTATTTCTATCACAGTGTCTGGCCATGCATAATATGACAATTATCTCATAATTCTATGTCTTAAGCCTTTTCATGAACATATTTCTCCTTGTCCCTGGATGATTTAACTTGAGATCTTCAGCAACTATCAAGTATGTAGACAGGTGATGATTAGTCAATGAAATGAAAGCCACACAGTTGAAAAGGGGTCCCACATGGATTGGGGTAAATGTGGGTAGACACAAGAGATTGGAACTTGTTAGTCAAGTGATTTCATTGGGGTGAGGTAATGTTGGAATGAAACTTGTGAGACTTGAAGACATAAAGATCTGTCTGATGTTTTTCTGATGCCTGTTACATTCTTGAATCAGGTCAGATGAGATAAGATCTTATCATTTTTTTGTCAGATCTAATCCTACAAACCAGATGGCAATGATGTAACAGTTTGAAAATCAGAAACCCAAAAGTAAAATGGAAACAGAAAGGAGACTTGTGGCCAGATTTCTTGGCCATATTTGGTATACTTGATACTTGCACATCACTGCAGGAAAAAATAATTTAAGACTCAAAACCCTTCCAGTCTCCCCTCTTTCAGATTGTGAGGTATTGTTGGAGTCACTGTACATGCACAATTTTGGTACATTCAGGGGCGGTTATTTTGTCACTGTAAGGAATTATTGCAGGCTTATAAGTAGCTGTGGTTTTGGACCATTCAATTTCCCCTCCATCATCTAAAATTCATACTTGCATTCTTTGAACAAGCCTCATTATTCCAGTTTGTTGCTCCTCTGTCATTCTTTTGCACCTGCTCTCTATGTGTACTTCTTTGACCCCCACTTTTTTGACTCTTTTAGGTAACCTTCCGACTTGTGACCTTGAGATTTCTACAGATACACCATCCAGACAACCACTCTTGGAACATATAGTGAGTGCAAAAAAATCCATGGACATATTTCAAGCCTTCACTGATGATCTTGAAAAAATAGATGTTTATCAGATCATGATTTGGTGCAGGTCATTCAATTTTTGTGCACTTCAAGCTCTACTGGCACTACCATGCTTTCATGTTATTATGTGTGCAAAGCAGATTATGTTGTTTCATGGTGAAAACCTCAAGGTAGTAGATGAATTGGGTCTATCATGGAAAGCCACAAATCCTCAATTCAAGTATGTAGGATCATCAAGTGGGCGTTGCATCAAAATTGAGGCAGAGAACTGGAAGGTTCCCCATTCAAGCCAGGACCGCTGGCAGACTTTGGTAGTTGCTTCAAAGAATGAACATTCCTCAATGCTACATGAACTTGCAATTGAAGAGGATCATATCAGGTTTGATCACAATGGATTATCTGTGAACTTGAGGATCACATTGACAAATGCTGTGGACAGGCCACCATCTGTGGATACCTCCCCAGAGCCCTATTACACAGTAACCAGGGCTTCAAGTTCAAATGTAAATTAGTAGTTTTTGTTGACTGACTAGCTTCCGATGGGTACATAACTGGAATTTCTATATAACTTCCTTAATACATGATCTTGATTTTGAATATCATTTATTGATGCTTTGACATAATGTTATATCAACAACCTTGGTTTTTAATCACCTTGAGACCTCACCATTTCTGTCTTCCAATTTCTCCAGAAAACCAGAGATTCAGGGCAGTCAGTCACCCTCAAAGTATCTATCAGTCTGAATTGTGTTGCTTTATGTCAATTTGGACTACTCAAATTTAATGATTACCACCCTGATATCCTCTCATCTTTATGATCCAATCATTTGAAAACTCTTTGTGGTAGATCAATCCTTGTATTCCACATGTTCAGGGAAGTTCATATGGTAGACACATCATATCACTACCATTTTCTCTTGTTATTCCTTATGCAAAAACCATATATCTACTAGAACAACCAATCACTGAAACTCTCCTGTTGTTGAAATCCTCTGGAAGTGGCTGTAACACCCCCAATTTGAATTACCCCAGTTGATTGATGTCTTATATTTGTATCGAGATATATCCCGCATATGATCAATTTTATAGATGACATGCTTGGCATAAATGTTACAATCCTTGAAAAGATGCGCCTTGTTTGAGAACTTGTTGGCTTCAATCTTGAGATTAGTCTGACTAGCCGGCAGATCAAAGATAGTAATAGGAATAAGTATCAAGTTGGCGCAAGATCACGCCCTTTGGAGGTTTTAACTTGTGACACTCGCGGTGTTTAGTTCAGCGCCCGAGGGATCTGATCACCGGAGAAAATAGGCATCAAACTTGGCCGATCTGAGATCGAAAAAGATGAATCGAAGGGGTTCAGCCCGCAACCTTTAGGCCAGTAGGCAGGCCATCTGAAGACCCCACAGGAGATTGGGGAGGCAACACTAGAATAAATGTTGGTACATATTTTAACGGCCTTCAAGACGAGAATAATCAGTATGTATAGATTTGAAACCGTTATGGAAACTTCTATGCCAAATCTCGACTATTTAACGAGGGAATTAACTGGATATCCTACAAGGCCGAAGACATTGAGAGTATATAAAAAGCGGTGATTGTTGGGTACTTCGAACCCACCTCTGCATCATCCTCCCTCCATTTTCGGATTCTTGCAACAAACCACAGTTTTCAGGTTGGTCTTGCCTCGATCGTCGTTCTTCGCGCCTGCTATTTACGCGCACTCGTCCCTGTTACGATATCTCACAGATATTATCCGTCTGAGCTACCTCGTCCTCTTTACAACCCGCCAACGCGCATCAATCAAGAGGGTCAAGTCTTTTGATTCCGCGACAAGTCAAGTATTCAAAGGGTTAGTGAGTCGAATTCGTGCTGGTTTTCGGCTGTAGATAGCTGTTGACAATCCCTTCCTTGGCAGATATTTCTCAAGTCTCTTGCAATATACAGTGGGTGCTAATAGTGATGAATCCCAATCATATCTCTTCCTTTGCAAGACGTTGAACGCCGTCACTGACGATTTGAACATGGACGCTTATCAGATCATGATTGGGCGCCCTTCATCAAATTCTTGCGCACTTCGAACTCTAATGGTACTAGCATGGCTTCTTATTGCCGTGAGTACGTCGGAAGTGGATTTCCTTTGGCGGACAGAAGCTATGCTATTTGACAACGAGGTAAAGCTTTCGTGGGAAGGTGGCAACCCCGAGTTCCAATATGTCGGTGAATCAGATTTGTTGCGCGGTAAGATAGAAGCCTTAGACTGGGTAAAAAACAAGTGGGAGCCTTTGGTAGTTGCTTCAAAGCGAGCGCATTCCGCAAGTCTACACGAGCTCAACCTCAAAGATAATCATCTGAATATCGATGATCCAACAGGCGTGACCTTTGTAAAATTGAGAGGGACGAAGCTTGTATCACAGTCACCAGAGTTGCTTAGTCACCTTTGATTGGTGTTGCATCGCGGAAAATGCCCCTAGAGCCTTGGAGCTGATACATTGAATATCATAATGATTCCCTATATATAATGATCAATCTATAGTCTTTTCTATCAATATCTTTTGCGCGATCTGCTGACTTGTGTATCTCCTCTTGGCTAGCTTGGTCATCGTGGTGCTTTTTTGTCGTTTCTTGGTACAAAACTACACCGGTGATTAAGATATAGAATTGCAATCTTTGTTGTGTCGCTGTGCTAGAGTGCTACATAGAGCATATCTGGTGGTTTCCCTTTTTTTGTAAACGTTGTCTGGATGAACTGTTTTTTTCGCATCTATTATCAGCAGAGTTTCACACTTTGCTCTTCCTTCCTTGTCGAACTCTATTCTGTTATTCTTGAGCATCATCTTTTCTCATCCAGACTGTTAAGTCTGTTATCATCTCAGTCTCATCAGCTGTAGCAGTTATCCAGCCTTGTCCTCTCGGATTTGAGTTCATTTCTGAATCCGTTCTCATGGGCACAGGGAGATGAAATAAGTCTTCGCGCGCAAACAGTCTATTGATCAATCATCAGAGCCTCTCCCATCCGTTAAGCTTGAGGTGATACATGTTGATATCTTTCAAAATAAATCTCACGAAGACTAACAAGCAAAAATGAACCTCATGGAGTACAAAAGTTTCATTGAACGAGTCAAAGACACGCCCTGACATACTGGGAGTCGGACTCACAATTGTTATCTCTCCCTTTGATTGTAGGAACATTTGTTTTCGAAACATCTGTAATATCTGTCTCTTTGCTATTCTCGATCACGTCTCTTTGCTGGTCTCAATCACACTTTTATCATAATCATTCAAAAAAACTATATTGAGAATAAAAATCGCCATCAATAAGCTGCCATCTAGAATCTCTAAGTTGTTCTCTTCTCTCCACTTTTAATCCAGAACCTCAAAGTATTGGTCATGGAATAAAATTGTCGTATTTCCACCAAGATAAATTCCAACTTTCGTTGGTTCATACGACTAAAATATTGTTTGATAGGAAAACTAATTCAACAGAAGCAACTACCGTTATTTTTGTGATATCTTTTTATATAAAAGTTCTTGCTTCAAGGAAGAGAAATCTCTAGGCTTTATCACAACAATCATTCAACTTACCTCGAGTCAGGTTGACAAGGGGTTTGATCACAAAGAATTCTTCATCTGATATTCAATTTGATTCTTCTTCATGAATAGACAATATGATGACAAGCTGCTTGTTGTTCTTGATATCCATAGTTCCACGGTATGTTGAATTTTGGGAATGGACAAATAATCCGGGCGAGTCTCAAGAGATGTTGAGGGAACGTAGGATGGAACGTAGACTTTGTGGTGATTCAAGTCGAAGTTCGTCAAAACATGAAGACCTCATTCCGAAAATAAACCATAGGGTTCGGAAGGGAAGTTAGAGTGGAGTCGAATTGAAATTTTGATGATGTCGATTCACTGGCGCAGAGTGTGCACTCGAACCAAAATCTGATGTCGAGTTTGAGGTATGTTTTGTGTTCCCCAATCTTTCCTCATGAGTCATGATATAAACCAGAATTTCTGTCTTTGTAAACCTAATTGTACCAGCCTCACAGAAACTCCCTTCGCCACCAGGCTTGATTGACTGTTGTAACAATTTATTCAAACCAAAGTATCTTCTTCAACTTCCATCTCATTCCTTAACATTCTTGTCAATATTTGTCCACTCAACTCTTTTCAAAAAAAGCCTCCAGCTATTTTCATCGTCTTTTCTTTCTTCCTATTCTTCCTTTGCTGTTGTTTTTCATTTCCCATTTGACTTTAACATTTTTGGCTATCATCATCAGCTATCATAGCAATTCATCATAAATCAGAGGCAAAGATCGCATGAACTGAATCAACCAGGACTATTTTACCGAGAAGGCCTACCAAGCATTCGCATATCTAGCATACCACTTTCCTTGCTTGATTCGACAGAGCCGAGAAAAACCACGAAAAGCAAAACTCATAGAGGTCAATTGAAAAGGCAATTACCGAAAAAATCACTTAAATCGAGCGATGAGAATCTGGAATGACTTCAAGAGATATTCAAGGATAGGAGAAAATCACGAAGGGTCATCAAAAGGGGAATTTTATTTTTATATCTTAGGATGGTGTATCATTTCCCTAGTGATTGGATTCTTACTCTTACCACCAACTTCAATAATCACAACCAGAGCCACAAAATATGATAAGTTTGAAAATCCATCACTTCAAACGTGGATATCATCTCTTTCAGTCCCCAAGACTTCCAAGCTTCTCGCAAATAAAGTCAAATCAGCAAAGCTCTTCGCATCTCATTCCTCGTCAATAAAACCCTCCATATCATCTCAATCAGACCGAAAAAAACAATTTAATCAGCCCTCAAATGTACTACCACCCAACCCTGAAGACATTCTCTCGCCTATTCAATTTCCTATGGTACCAATCGATACACTTAACACTACAGCAACCGGCTTAACTTACCATCCAGATGGCCGTCTCTTATTACAGTTCCCAGCCTCATCACCACTTGAAGCTCATCCCATCATGACCCTCATCGAAAGGGCTAAAGTTGAATGGGAAGCTAAAGTTGACCGTCAATCTAAAACTTTAAAAGAAGCTGTGCTAGAATATAAAAGGAGGTACGGTAGAAAACCTCCAGCTGGGTTCGATCGTTGGTTTTCTTTTGCTCAAGAAAACAAAGTAATCCTAGTAGATGAATATGATCAAATCTCTAGGGACTTGTATCCATTTTGGGCTTTGTGAGTCATGTTCTCCTATCTCTTCGATATCCAACAAAATGCTCACTATCACGCCGCCAAAAATCAGACCACCAGATGAACTACGAACTCGAGCAGAATCAATTGACCTGAAACACACCAGAACTTTTAAATTGAATTTCAATAACGGAACAATCACGAGAGAATCAGAATTAGAAAGAGCCAGCGCATTGGTCGACTTATGTTCAATGTTTAATGATCATTATACTAAAGCAAAATTACAACCTATTACCATCTTGATGGAAGAGGATGATAGTGCCCAGATTTTATTAGGCTGGGATCAATCGAGAAGATTATTTGAACTTTCAAGATCAAAACAATGTACGTCCAATAATTTGTGGCTTAAACTTTCCTCGCATTCATTCTCGAAAGAATTTTGGATTTCAAGCTAATGTGTAATACTCTTTCAGTTTTACCAAAAGAATATAAAGTACAAAATGATAGACATTTAAAAGGATGGGACGCAAACTGTCCTCCAACTTCTACAATTCGTACCAAGCAAAATCAAACTATTCCAAATAATCATTCATGGATCTATCATCATCGAAGAGCTATGGATATTTGTAATACTGATCCTAAAAGGATTGATTTACATGGTGTTACAGCAACTGCACCTCCAGGTCCAAGACCTCTAGTACCACTTTTCGCTTTCTCGAAAAATTCACTTCATGCTGATATTCTTGTGACGCCACTTGAACAATATCTATCACATTATCCTGTGTGTAATTCATGCTTCTATCTCTTCCTTATTTGGCTTTGACTCACATTTATAATTTTTCTTTGACTAGGGCAAAGAGATTCCTTGGGAAAAGAGACCATATAACAAACTCTATTGGCGAGGATCAACTACTGGTTTGTGTTTCTCTTTTGAATGAAAAATACTCATAAGAAAGATATTTACAAAAACACCTTGGGATTTATCTGATTTATCACAGGCGTAAGTCACTTGTTTATATCTGAAAGACATCAAAAACCTATCATTGATATATCCTTCTTTCATATTATAGACTGATTTTAGTGATCGAAATCCTAAGTGGCGTACATCACAAAGAATGAGGTTATACGAACTCACTCATCAAAAGACTAACCAATCAAAGATCTTAGTAGGTGGAACGAATGAAACAGATGCAGTCAAAGAGATTGAAATCGAAAGATCACTTTTAAATGAAAAATATTTCAATATCACTTTTGTTAATAAACCAATTCAATGCGAGGAACCAGTTTGTAGTCAAATGGCAAAACTAATCAATTTCGTACCAAGGGTAAAACCAGAAGATGTTTTAGAATACAAATATGTATTAGATGTAGATGGAAATGGTTGGAGTGGAAGGTTTCATAGATTACTTTCTGGGAAACATTTAGTTATCAAATCTACTATCTTTCCAGAATGGTATACAGATCGAATCCAAGCTTGGTATCATTATGTACCATCCAAAATTGATTATCAAGATTTATATGATATCACTTCTTTTTTCATTGATGGTCAAGATCATCTAGCAGAAAGGATTGCTACTCAAGGTCAACAATGGGCAAAAGATTCATGGAGAAAGGAAGATATGGCAGCTTATATGTTTAGGTTGATTTTAGAATGGAATAGGATTTATCATCGAAAGCAAGACGGATCTTCTAATGATTTTGATCTTGAGTGATTGCATATATACTTATATTTATATTATTCCTTGATTTAGTTTTGGGTTCCTCCAATATCCATCTTACAGTCTCTCACGTGACCATCTATTTCGTCATTCATTTTTCTCTTCTCAATGGCATATTATATCACTATGAACGTTTTATTGATTGCTGAGTATTTACCTCTCCTGACAAAAAGAGTGCGAGTCCTGATTCACGCAGGTTAACGGCACGATATCCTGTTGTTTCTTCATTGTGTGCGAGTCAGTAACTTTCTCTTTTCCTCTTCATTCCAATCCGCGCCAGAGGTACATACATGATTAGATAATGGTTGTTGAGCAGCGGAAGTTTGAATGGGTTCTTACTCATATGGAATTGTAATCGTAAATGAAAGAACAATTGACAAGCTAAAGACGATCGACAATCTCACCTGAACGGGTGAGATCTAATCGAATTCAACATTCTTGATGAATCTTGCAAACTTCTCAGGATGTGCTTTGCCTCAAGACCCCGGAGAGCTTGAAATAGCCCCGGGACGTGCATACAAGACAGTGAGGCTAATTTCTAAAGGTTGTGCGGAAAGTGACCAAGATTCGAAAACCTGCTTGAGGATTCTCATTTGTGTGTGCGCACAAACTTGGGCCACGTTTTCAGGGCACATCGCATTAGAGTTCAGATGAGATTGCCATTTACTCCAGGGTTTCATCAATTTCAGTGGACGATGAGCCATGAATTCTTTGCGATCGAGGTAGATCACCAAAGTCTCAAAACTGGAAGAGTCGAGATCCGACAAATGCGCAATCAGTCAATCAGCTTGGCCCATGTGAATATAATATGGATACATCTATGCATCCGTAAGTTTTTTCAAATCCATTAATCTACTGATAGATAAGGGAGATAAACCAAGTCACAAAGATTTCTAGATAATTAAGCTTAGTTTCATGTCTTTTGCCTTTTACTTGATTTTCCACCGCGATGTTTACCCCCACCAGAATCTTCAGCAGCTTTCCTTTTACTTTCTTGTTTGAAAAACTCTTTTCTGGTTTCTTTTTCACGTTCTGATCTACCGGTATCATTAGATCCAGCCAATTTTTTCTTATGTGCGTCTAACATAAACAAAGAAATGAGATTAGAGAAGTTCCGATGGATGAATTGTGCAGACCAGATTTCAATTAACTTACTTTTAGCTGCTTTTGTTTCTTTACGTTTGAGTGCTCTAACTTTTGATACAGCTTGAGCTTGTTGTAAGATATTCAATGCTTTCTTTTCCTCAGGTTGAAGTACAACTGCTCTTTCTTGTAGATAAGTGGGTTTCTTCTGTGGTTTCTGTGATTTTGGCTTTGTAGCAAATGGTAATGATGCTGATAACTTCTTAGGTATTTTAAGAGTGTTGAACCGTCTCGTCTCACGAATTATAGGCTACGTCACAAAATAAAAGTCATGAAAGATTCAAGATTAGTTGAAGCAAAAATTAGATAATGGGAAGGACCTTGAATTCTTACGCGGTAGTGTGAGTTGGCATCCACAGGTGTTGCGATATTCTGGTCACGTCGAACTTCTCCTGTCAATCGCATACCTTGCCATCTAGTCTTATTAGGTAAAAGAAGCGATGCAACAGGAGTATAAAACATCCTAGGCTTGATGTTGTACCATGCCCTTAAGAAGATCAAATCGCTCATCAAAACTTTATCTTCAAAAGTTGCTCGATAACATCCATCAGGTTTGGCGAGAGCTTTCTTAATTTGTCCTCTGATACCAGAAACAGTTCGAATTTGTGCACCTTCGAATTTCGCAACTTCTAAGGAAGTATTAAACATTCCTTTTACAAAAGCCGTGTTCTTGAAAATCTTGTAAGGCAATCCTGTCAGTTTTAGTTTTTTAACAATTCGGCTACTACCATCTACATCCAATACCACCCCAGTAGCCGAGATACGAAAGTTACTCGTTTGGTTCCCCATTCGGCTAAATGCGCACAACCCCGTGTTGGGTGCAGAAACAGGACCATAAAAGGTAGCTAAACAATGAGAATGTTCGGGTGTGTATTTTAGCATACGATTTCGAGTCCCATCGTCGAGAGAGTAAATGGGAACAGTCTGAAATCGGCGCCATCCAGCTGAAAGGATCAATGGATCGTTTGTCTTCAACACTTTCGGGTACCAACGATGTTTCTTCAACCTGACTTGTACAAATCCTTGACTGTCTTCACCAGGTAATAAACCTCCCAAAAGGAAAGGAAAATGAGGATCAAAGTTTTCCACTAGTTCTGGTGGAACACCAGAAATCTCGATCCTAACATAAGCACCAGGTCGATGTCCTTCAACTGCAATCCGTGTCTCAGGATCATCATCCGCAAATTCTTGTAAGGTGGCTTCCATCCTTCTAGCGATCTCTTCCTTTTGTTCAGTATAAAAATCTTTTTGAGCCTCTTCATCAGATGAATCATCATATTGTCGATCAAACTTCCGTTTCAATGCTTCTTTCTTTGCTAATAAAGCGTCCTTATCATCGCGAGGCTTTGGTTCAGATTGATCGATTTCAGCGCCTTCAACCTTTTCACCAGTCTCCAAATCCTCAAAATCGCCTCCTTCACTTTCGTACTTTTCATCGACTCCTCCTTCATCTTCGGCTCCATCACCCGTGATAAAAAGACCTCGAACGGCGTTTAACCACGCTTCTTGGCTCCAAACGTCTAAACTAGCAGCATCAGGTTGTCGATAGAAGGCAAAACGTTTGTTATTTTTATCTTCATCGTCGATCATAGGATGCTTTTTGGTGAGTTCAAAGAGTTCGTCTTCATCGACCTTGGGCTTTTCTGGGGCAGAGGGTTCAGGCTCCGGGTTTCCAGAAAGACACCTACAGACCTCACCAGGATCCATCGCTAGGTCATAAATTAAACGCATAGGGTTGGGTCGTGATCGACGGCTTGATGCCAGACGAGCAGCAGTTTCGGCTAGATTGTCTTTCCACCTTGGTCCTGTAGCGCTCATACCATCATCTTCTTCAGAATCAAGATGCTCAAAGCGACCATCATCATCATCATCATCATCTTTGTCATCGCTTGAGCCATTCTCCATATGTTCTTCCTGGTTGAAATCTAGCCCTAAATCTGAATCACTTTCTGCAAATGCAGCCTCTCCCGTGTTTCCCAGGCCTGATTGACCAGACGAGAAGGCCCTACGACGTAGTCGATTATCAGCTCGTGAAGAAGATCCTGTTGCTTGCGGGTCATCGTCAGGTATCGGTTCGTCTTCAGATCCCAGGCTTTCATCATCGCTAGCATCAACATCATCACTGGCATCATCATCGCTATCTTCATCATATTCATCATCACTACCCTCGGAAGAGACGCCAGAGTCCTTCGAGTCCTTCGAAACGCGCAAAGGTTTTTCTGATTTACCTAATAAACGGATTTGAGTAGAGTGGACGCTATCTCCAAGAGTTTTTTTAGATACTTGAAGATCCGTGACCATCTTCACTCCTTCTTCGATAGCATCACTATCAAGATCAGATTCTACTCCATCTTCATCATCTGATCTTTCTTCCTTTGGTCTAGAAAAATGTCCACTTGTATTCACCCAAACTGTATCACCATCAAAGACTACTGCACCACCTGCACCACCACTCATAGGAGCATGTACTAATTTATGCTTTTCTGCAATCTTTCGCCTCTTTTCACTTTCGAGAGTTGGTAAAGGACAAGGATCATTGATAGCCGACATCTTGGAGATAAAAAAGTAATCGACGCCAGAACCGGGTACGTGTACTTTAGGTGTCACCACATCGGAGGGGGGTCGCATTGGAATTCCACGTAGATAGCCCCATACAGCAATAGTACGATCGCAGGAAGGGGTAATCCTAACTTGTTCTCTAGGAGTAAGATCTTCAAACCGATCACCAAGAATATAAGGATGACTGTTACGGAAAATCAAAGGTCGGAATTTGACTACACTTATAAATCTGTACAATATAAGAATCTTGGTCAAAATGAAGTGGTAGATGAGATTATGCGAATAGAAGTCTTGAAAAACGGACCTAGTAAAGTTAACGATTTCGCGATCAGGATATCTACCATTCTGAACCCCACTTAAATAGAACATCTTAGCCCCATCATAAACTTCAGTCCAAAACCGATGCTTGAGACGTTTCTTTTGATCTTTTAAAGCTGCTGTACCTTTGATAAGGTCCAAGTGAGTAAGAACAGCCATAAGCTTAGGGAGACCATGCGATGACAAAGCCGATAAAGCCTCGAAAGTTTCCTGTTTTAGAGTAATCAAAGAACTGATCAATCACATTGTACTGATAAGAAACATAATTCCAACTTTTGACCCACCATTTCAAATCCAAAACTTCCATCAATCACAAGGAGTACTAAATCAGCTACTTTAGCAAGATCTACCATAGCACCCAAATCGTTAGGACATTCGATAAAAGTGAGTCGTCTATTTTTACCGGCCACTACTGTTACAGGTCCTTTGATTTCTGGAAGAGTAGTTTTTGTATATCTTCTTACAAGAGATCGAATCAAAGTCGTCTTTCCAACCTATAATATCAAATTTTCGGTAAGTTGAGAAGAATAAGATGTATGTAACAAGATATATTGAAAAAACTAACACCAGGCGGACCCATTACTGCTACAATTACAGGAGGTGGTGGATCATCCTTCACAAGCGCATCTAACGATCAAGAAAAAAAAACTATGAATCAGCCAAATTGAGGAATTTGCAAATCGATAATTGAGTTGAAGTCCATTTTTTGATAAAAATTACTTCTCACTTTTGCTATCTTGAACACTTGTGCCGGTATTAGGTCTTAATCCAAAAGTTCGATCAGGTAAAGGTACATGTAATCTAGTTTGATCACGTTCTACGTTCCTACGAGCTTGTTTTTCTGCCTTCCTTCCAGATTGAGGTGCAAAGGCCTACCGAAAAAAACGCAAAAAAAATCAAAATCGATGATGGTTATAAGTAAGAATGTTTTCAAGGTTTTGGTGTTCAAGAGATTTACGATTAGCGCTTACTTTTGGATTATGACCTTTCTCGGGTTTCTTCTTTTCTGCTTTGGCTGGTCTATGTGGTCTGTTGTTTTGTTGTTCCATCGTCTCTTGATGGAGTGAGGTGAGTTCACAGCCAGCAATTGATAAATTTAAAACTTTGGTTTTGATTTCACGTTTCACTCATCGAAAAAATTCGAACTGGTGACTTTCACGCGCGGCACATGACAGCGCAGTGACAGGTGGAAATATGTCACAGGCGCTGGAAATTCAGCGAGCTATGAGATGAGATGTCACATGGTCAACATACACTGTGATTCTTCTCTTGCTTCTTGACTTGAGTCGTTGTCCCTCTTGGCTGTCTTTCCATGCAAGGACTGGTGCTTGTCTCTAAAATCAAATAATTTGTAGGTGATTATTTCTGCTTATTAGATCACCACACTACGCTCTACTCACATTAGTGGAAGCTCAAAACCGAAGAAAAAGCAGTCGAATGTACTGCAAACAAGAAAACTTCAGATTTTTGTATCCAAGGGCTCATTGAGTGTATGTTGCCTTGGACTATGTGGAAAAATGAAGTATTCAAGGCTTTGTTTGGTCCTGACAAAAGTCTTGGGTCAATTACTCAGAGCATCCACTGTGAGTGGCACACAAAGAGGTCACAAATTGTTTAAAACCAAAATTAGTGCACCCTTACACGGATGCAATAGGGGGGTTCAAGTTGAAAATCCCGAGCAAAGATTTTTGGTTTTGCGGACCACTTTTTAAGTATGCTTGATGCTTAAAAAATATGATGACAGCGTGGACAAGTGCTTACATATAAGTAAAGATGGTGTGCAATAAAAAAAACAGGCTTTGAACCCTTCTGAAACAAAGGTACGAGAGGCTCACAAAAAGCATTACTTCTTCTGTTATGGATTCAACTAGAGGGAAACATTGAAAAATGGAACGCTAAGCACTAAAAAAAGTGCCGTTGACACACAATCCAAAAGACGTTTTTTTCTTCGTGGAAAAAAAAGGTCATCTTGCTTAAAATTATAAGCATCGACTTATAATTTATAAGTCACCCGAGCAGCTCTTAGAGCATCCACTATGGGTGCGTTAAGGTTGTGATTTAGCGTTAGAATAACGCTAAAATCCAGACAGGTCTACTATGGACCTGTTTTAGACATGCGGTCCGTACGACTGCGTCAAATCTTGCACTCCCCTTGTTCAAATCTACGCAAGCCTACGACTTGATTTATCGTAGACTTTTGGCGCATCAAATCGGTCAACAGCCATCAAATGATCTATCTGTATCCATCCCACTCTGCACTCACCACCTTCAATCAAAATCTTCCCTCGTCCCTCAAAATCACAGCTTGTTGATGGTAGCTGTTTACTCTGAATTTGCTAAAAAAAACGCATTTTTGTTTTAAAAAAAAAGTGATTCCGTGCGATTGATTTTCACCAAGATCGAGCAAGATGTGAGAAAGCTCGATGCTCATTGTCAAAACCTGAAGCCATCATTTTTGGTTCTTTCTGGCTACCAAGGTAGTCATCATCATAGAAGTGAGCTGGGTGAGGCGTGGTAAGATACTTCAATTCGAGTCTCGACTTTGCCATAGCGTGTATAGTGTTCTAAGAACAGATTATCGTAGTTAAATCCTACGTTACATCATCCCATAGTGGATTTCATGCGGTTAACAACTTAGCTACAACACGCATGATTAAATTTTGCGATCAGGACCGCAAAATTTACGATAAAACACCCTCAACATAGTGGATGCTCTAAAGCTGCTCGGGTGGCTTATAAATAAAACTATAGTTTGTGACTCCCGAACATTGCTTAAAATTCATTATAAGACCGATTTGTTTTAACTTGAACCCCCCTAATGGTCTGACACCCATATGTGTCCAACATATGAGGAGAGACCACATACACACACTTTGAGGTGTGGTTCACTTGTTTTCACACATGTGAAGTATGACTTTGGCCAGGTGGGCAAGTGTGAGTTTAGGGCTTGTGGCTGTATGGGATACAAAGTAAAAATTGGGATTTTTTCTCAGTGTACAAGTTTTTGTTTTTGGCTGTATTTGAGAAACTGGGAAACTGGAAAAAAAACTCCCAGTTTTTAATTTGTATCCCATAGCAGCAAAGAGATTGTGTGCATCAATTGATATATCTATGTAGGAATAGAGCAAAACCAATGTGGTGCTCTCAGAGGCCACATCCACCGCTGTTGCTATCTCAGGACACCCCATATGTTTGCATCAGAGGTCTTGGCAGTGAAGATGTTGAATTGCTTGAGAAAGGATACGGCTTTGTTTTGAAATTTCTGGTGGGTTATTTTCATGTAAGTGACACACATAAATTATGTCTTTTCTCCAAAGAACAATCATCAAATAGGAAGTATGTGTGTTTCTCTTGGAACCTCACAAGCAATAACCAGCTTGGTTTTCATGAGTCCCCAACTGACTTGTAGTTGATTGATATCTTGCTAGCAATTGCACACATTTTTGGAGTTCATATCGGGTGCTGATATCAATTTCTTGTCACATGATACAACAATTGTCACATGAATGTGACTTTGGAATCTTAAGGAATGTTGTTTAGACTCTGAGGTACCTACCTAGGGGTGAGTTTGATATGCTTATCTATAATTTATTCTGGAGGAAGTCGGATTATCATATTCCAAGTTCTTTTTGAGCTCAGATGTGGGGATTTAGGTAAGTATGATAAGCTTATCTATAACTTATCATGCAGGAAGTCCCATGATCATATTTCAAGTGTTTTTTTAAATGCAGATGTGGAGATTTAGGTCAGTTTGATATGGCTATCTTTAATTTATTCTGGAGGAAGTGCCATGATCATATTCCGGGTTTTTTTAGCTCAGATGTGGGGCTTTTGGGGGCAGTGTAAAACCAAAAGATGCAACTTGTTTACTCATCTATTGGAATCACTGTGTGTTGGTTGTTACATGTCCCTTGAACAGAAAAAACTAGCAAGTATATATTCCAAACCGTTCTGGGAACACCTACCCTAGATTTTTTGTTTGTGTCACTGGAAATACATTATCATTAGTGATTTAAGTGATAACATCTTTTCAATGACTCATCACAAGGCTATAAGTAGTGGCAATTGCCCCCCCAAATACCTGTCCATCATCCACACTTCACTTCAAAACCCTCCCCATTCAAACCTCAATGTTGCAGAGTGTATGTCCCCGGACTCAGGTATATGATCATTGTTAAGTGGAATTCCAAACCAGCCAGTTCCATGTTGTTCAGGTGTAGCAGTCGACATGGTATCCCAATCTTGTGCAGAGTGATCAAAGGCTTCTATTTTGCAATGGCTTCCAGGAATCTTTGAAATGAAGTGAAACACAGGAACCCTGTCTTTGTGAGCCCATGAGACTTTCATGTCTCCGTACTTCCAACAATTTTCGTACATGTCCACAGAATGGGGCGGTCAGTCCTCCAGCAAATACTGTACAAGGAA
>NW_006768799.1:840839-922211 GCF_000204055.1 Melampsora larici-populina 98AG31 | reverse complement strand
GGGGTCCCGGGTTCCGTGTTTCCTTCATTTCACTACACCTGGCAGCCATTGCAAAATAGAAGCCTTTGATCACTCTGCACAAAATGGGGATACTGTGTTGACTGCTACACCTGAACAACATGGAATTGGCCGGTTTGGAATTCCACTTAAAGATGATTATATAACTTTGTCTGGGGACATACTATCTGCAAAATTGAGGTTTGATTGGGAAGGGTTAGCTGAATCCCCTTATGTAGACAGTCCTGAAATCTACCATGTAGAAGAACCTCAAGGCTTGATTCCCCACTAAAGCCAATTTCAGCTCATTGTGCAGAGCTTACACAGGAATTCAGCTTGGATATCCTCATGAACCTTTTATTTCATAAAAATACTTTCATTTTCTGTTAGATAACAACAAGTGTACCCAGGTTCTCAAAGCAAATTTATAGATGTCTATTAGTCAACAACATTGATTGTTTACCATCTATTACTCAACCACTTTTGTGAACCATTCACAGTCTTTCAACTTTTCTTTTATCAAAGTACAAGATATCAGGTGGCCCTACCACAAAACTGGGATCACAATTGTACATGCAACCACTAGCAGCTCTCATCCTCATGTCATTGATACCGTGTTTCCCACACAGCTTAGATGTCTTTAAAACAAAGAAAACTAGACAAACAATGTGAGGTGAAAAAGCAAAGAAAAATGTCAAGACTGATATAATAATCAGCAAACACCCACAAAAGAGAACACTGTTAACCACTGTCTGATTTTACAAAACAGGAAAAAAAATCATGGTACTTGATTACTAATACCATAGAAAGTTTCCCCGGTTTTCTAACAAAAGACCATGAAAATCTTGACCTAAGCCCCCTTGATGTACTTTTACGGTCATTATATTTTACAGAGTACAAAGTGTGGAAAATATTGACCAAAAGATCAATCATTGGATGTTGGTGGCCTGTGTTTCCCTCAACTTTTTACACACAATTTTTTTGCAAACATTTGACAAACAAGAATGTATGTGAAATAGCATAAAGTATTGGGAAAGTCTTCCACCCCACTTTATATCTTTTCAAAACCCATAAGAACAGCTGAAATGACAGAACTGGATTGTAACTCTTTCTAGGTGAAGGAATCCTCTTCAGAGGTTTTTTATGGCTGGAGAGGTCTCCCTGAGCTCAAGAACATGGGACCGTGGTGAAGGACAAAGAGAATATAAAATGCTAAGGCTAGGTGGGCCAGAGGCAAATCCCCGCTGGCCTGTAGCAAGGGATTGACCGGGGTGTTTTTTTGAGTGAAGGACCTTTTCCATGATTATTAGAAAACAGAGTATGAATCCTTTGTGTCGGTACTTGCCTTCCATAGTCTTGATCAACTCAAATTGAATATTCTGTTTTCAATTTTTCACTTACCAGATTCAAGGTTTGCTACCCAATGTGAGTTGTAACAATTAATGGATCTCTCATATGAGAATTGACATGTCTTTTCCATAAAGTAAAGCCAATCTTTGACATTCTTGATGGGGTTGACATTACCAACATGAGAAGCATTCAAGTAAATTTACACACACAAGCTCAAGATTTGAAGTAAGTCTTCTAGCATTTTTCTCTGTAAAACCTCAACCCTGAGGTTTGCCTATGTATTAAGTACCCATCGCGCTCAGGCTGTCACAAAATCAAGTGTGAGTTTGGTAAATTTCCTTGATAACACAATGGTCTCCTGAAAACATATTCTAACTCTCACATATTTTTTGTCTTCTTTGGAATGAATGGCTGGAAATAGATCACTACTATGATTGACAAGTAAAAAAGTTGATTCTCAATTGAATGTTGTAGGGCCAGGCCTTACTGGAACAGCATCAGGAACAGATTTGAAGTTGGTTTCTTTTGAGGGAGGCGAATTTCATGTGGTGTAAGGTTTTGAAAATTGAAGGGCATGTCTGATATGTTTGTCAGAAAGTTCTGCTGGAGGCGCTCCTCATCAGATTCAAAAATGTATCATTTATCCTTCAGATTGGATGAGGGGGGTCTTTGCCTGCACTGCTGGTAAAGATACCTCGGATTGTAAAATACAAGTTATTCTTGGGTATACATTCCCTAGGACTGTGTGTCCAAGGCTACTGCCATCCAAGGATACCTTGGGATTTGCCAATCCAAGGCATCTTTGTTGGCGGTGCTGAGACATCCTAAAGTCCCTCAGTGATGGCCAACCCATTCCTCTGATGATACTTTTGAAAAAAAGAAGAAAAAATTCTAATTCTGATGTTCAATCCTGCCACAGGGTTTGACTATCTAATATAGATAGTCAAGACATCCAAAGGTCTCTCTGTCAAGAACAAAATGTTCCTCTGATGATACCTCTGCTTATCATTACAGAATAGATAATCCTTTGGGAAAAAAGGGAGAAAATGTGCATCCATAAGTTGCCCAAACAAAATTTTCTGACTCAATGGCTGTCCTTCCAAGGCATAATGTCTCTTCATCTAGAATATCTGATAGTGTTGTATGCAATTATGCTTACATGCACTTTAAAAAAACATCTGCCAGAGGTGTTCCCAATTGGATGTAAAGATTTGATTGATATTTCTTTGGAAAGGTGTCTGAAGACTGAGGCCAATGCCATGCAGCAACACGACCACAATTCAAAAAAGACGATCTGAAAGCAGGAGACTTGTGCTTGCAGTTGTTAAACCTAGTTCAAAGTTTATATTGGGCTTCACCAATGCCTTCAAGGAAAAGCACAGAAAGTATTCACATAACTGAGATGCACCACAAGATACAAGCCCAGTCCTGACAGACAACCTGCTGACCTTACTTGAAATTTACTTCATATGGCAAAGGCTCTACACAGCGGCACAAACTCCAAACCCAACCCAAAACGGAGGTGATTGCTATGTGAGATCAAGGATCCCATTTGATCCCTATTGTCATAGAGATATAACATAAATGTATAATAGTCAAAACAGCCAACAGCAACCTTTGCCCTGAGACAGCCAGAGGGGTTTTACCAGTGCTGGAAAACATGTAGTGTTTAATAGCCTTATGGCTCTAATGACACTTTAAGCAATGCATTGAATAACATACCTCCGTCTCTTGTGTGCACTTAGAAAGAGATGACCATGAAAGGGGCTTAAAATGCAAATTGTTTATCATTTCCTGATGGTAAGTGAAAATACTAGATGACTTGCTTGAAATTGATAAATTGAGTGATATGGCGATTCTTGATGTTAATCACCCATATATTTCTCTCTGCATCTTTTTTTGTCCAATCTGTGTATTTCCCTCGTCTATCTTGGTTGTCTTTTGCTGTTTTGAAATTTCAATTTTTCTTGTGATGCTTTACAAGAGTGCTATATACTGAGCATCAATATCTTGGATCATTTCTTTCTAAAACTTTTTATTAATGAGGAAGTGCCCCTGCTACTCTTGTTTCTATATCGTCCCCGAAATCTGGAATACTATTCTTGATAAGATATTGTCTCATGCAGACCGTTGATTGTTTGCTCATGTCAGTCACTCTGAGTCACACTTTTCTAACCTGTTGCCAATGATATTGGTTGATTAGAACAAGGAAGAACCTCAGTTTGTGATATCTGTAACAAGCTCCTCACGTCTTATAACCAGCGTTGAAAGGTTGGAACCTCTGTTAGCCATGAGGAGAATGTTCATGATGAGAATGTTCTGTGATCAGTCTGTCGACTTGATAACGCTGATACAGAAAAGAGTAACAGCTTTTCTCATATTTTTGATTTTGCGCCTCCCCCCTGCTCCCGTGCGCTCATTCAACATATTTTTTGAAATTTTGCACATCTAGATCAGCATGTGCCCAGGCAGGCCGGCCGAGGCTCTTGACAAGAATCGTGGAGCTCAAGAATCATCAAAAAGCGACTCGATATGAGACATTCTCTTTCACGAGAATAGGGTCATCTTTCACATACGTTACACTTGTTACTGCAAAAAGCTTTCCCGCCTCAAGTCGGACCTTGGACCTTCTCGTTCATCTTACGCTTCAGTCGCCTCACTCTATCCTCAGCTCCATCAAGTCAAACAATATGCTATGCTCAATACGAATCCCGAATGGCAAATCCTTGGAGGAAACCCGATCAGTCGAAATCATAGATCAATTAATCTTACCACACGAATTAAAATGGTGTAAAGTTTCAAATACAAATGAAGCATTTGAAGCGATCAAATCAATGAAAATTCGTGGTGCTCCTGCTATTGGTTCTATTGCTGCCTTATCGATTGCTTGTGAACTTTTGAATTATCTCGAATTGACAAAAACTGGAAACACGAATAACGAAAACAATCCTCTAGAAAATACTTTGAAACTTCAAAATTATCTTGAAAAAACATCACAACACTTACTTTCTGCTAGACCAACTGCTGTAAATTTACGTGAAGCATTACTACGAGTTGCACAAGCATTTCATAAAATTCATGAACAAGGAGGTGAAAGGGACCCAAAGAAGATTACTGAAAAACTTGTAGCAGTTTGTAAAGCGGTCTGGGAAGAAGATTTAGAGCGTAACAAGAAGATTGGTTATAATG
This sequence comes from Melampsora larici-populina 98AG31, assembly GCF_000204055.1. Classification (NCBI taxonomy): domain Eukaryota; kingdom Fungi; phylum Basidiomycota; class Pucciniomycetes; order Pucciniales; family Melampsoraceae; genus Melampsora; species Melampsora laricis-populina. Next base: position 917,675 of record NW_006768799.1, on the reverse strand, counting down.
GTGCTCGTTGGTTGATCAACAAACTTGGAATATCGGATCGACCAGAACGAAAAATCTCAATGTTAACAGTCTGTAATACTGGATCTTTAGCTACTGCTGGCTTCGGTACCGCACTCGGCGTCATCACTGCTCTACACGAACTCGGTCGATTAGAGCACGCTTATTATATGCAAACTGGTCCTTATATGCAAGGTGCTCGACTTACAAGTTTAGAATTACAAACTTTGAAAATTCCTTCAACTATGGTTTGCGATACTGCGGCTGGATGGTTAATCAACAGCGGGCGCGTTGATGCATTTGTGGCAGGAGCAGATAGGTGATCTTACTTCTTAAGATCAAATTTATTCTCAATTTCCCCATTCTAGATGGAAATAGATACTTAACTTATTCGTAACGTTTTTTTAGGATTGCGTCCAATGGTGACACAGCCAATAAGATCTCAACCTACCAGATTTCATTGATGTGTCGTCATGCCGCTCCTACCTCGAAGAGCATTCCAGTTTTGATCGCAGCTCCACTTACCACATTTGATTTGAACATGGAAAGTGGAGTGGAGATTGTGATTGAAGAACGACCCAGCATCGAAGCCTGTACTGTCCGTGGCAAGGTAATATCTGAACCCGGCTCCACGAGCCGATCTAATGAAGTAGCTACTGTTTTAATCACACCTGAAGGGACTCAAGCCTTGAACCCAGCTTTCGACGTGACACCGAATGATTTGATCAGTGGTATCGTCACTGAACTCGGAGTAGCAGAGCGAGGTCACTCAAGCTTTGATTTACGAGAACATGCGAAAGGAGGATCATCTCATTCAACTGATGGCCAATCACAAGCGGAGCTTCAAATCGCCAGTCAAGTTCAGAATCTACAGGCCAAGTACAATGCTACGGCCGCAGCTTACAAGGATAATACTGGACATGACTTGCTCCAAGGTGGGATCGAGGGAAGAGAGCCAGTTAACCCAGCAAAATGATCTGGTGACATCTTTGGATTCTTTTGATGTTTAAGTGTTGAATAATTGACTACTCGCAAGCTCTTCGAGGTTTCTCAATCTCTCAGAAGTGTGAATCATATCTTGTTTGAACAAATACCCCATAAACTACTACACTGTTTTGATGAGTATGAAATAAAGCAGAAATTTTATCTGTTCATATTTGTACTACAAACTATTGTAAGATCTTGATGACGGTAAAACACCGTTATAACTTTATCCTAATAAGCACAATGGAGTATGAGATCCAGCTCACATCCATTTCCAATCTCTGGAAGTCATGTGGTGCTCATAAAAATTAAATATGAGGTGTGTTTGCCCTCCCACATTTCTCCAAAGGTTTGATAACATTGTGATTTGGTACTGCATCAGAGGGGTTCTGTCATATAATGTCTGTCTGCTGTTGATGGCTTGACTGTTGTAGCCGCTTCGTTGGTCTTTTGCCCATCTCCTCCAAGTCTAGACAACTAAGGAAACATCTTTTTAAGATAATCTTTCAATGACCAAGGCTTCAATCTCACCTCTTTCAGAGTTGGGGTGAGGGGTTCAAATTAGTTAGCTTTATTCAGAAAACTTTCTTGACAAAATTTGGGCCCATCCTTACCTGAAGATTTCAAAATTCTATTATTTTTATAGAATTTATCAGCACTTCTTAAAGCCTCACTCTTAGCTTTCATACCACTCTTTTCCAAGTACTTGAGATTCACCAGGGCTTCTTCAAAAACTAAATAATTTTTGGCTTCTCTCTTTATGACTTCCTTTTCAGCAGCCTTTTGTATAATTTTTTCCTCGATTGGCTTTCCTTTACGTTTTGCCTTTTCTATCATTTTTGAAGAAATGAAGTCAATCTTCTTTTTGAGTATTGCATCACCCTCCTTCCGACTGTGGCTGAATACAAAAGACAATCTTGAAAGAGAATCCTTTACCAGTCTATCCAAAGTTTCTTCAATATTCAACCATTGGCCATACTTCCGATTCACATCTTTGTCAAATAATGCTGCCTTTCTTGCATAATCCTCATCGGTAAGCTTTGAGAGGGCTTGTGGGCTGAGTGATTCCCTTGAAATAAGTTGACGAAATTCACGTTGAATATTGGTATAAGCTTGAATATAAGACCTGTGGGCCTCCTGCAGTCTTTCCACGGCTTCTTGTGAACGTCCTGATTGATGTGGTTGTTGTAACTTGGATGTGATGTACTTTATCCGTTGAGTGATTATGAGATCTTCTCCGGATAATCCCTGCTCTGATAGCTGCATTTCTAATCTCGCCAGGTTCGGGTCAACACGATTTTTAAGATTCTTCGCAGATTTGGCCATGGAGAAGGCATTTTGTTCAGCTTGCGTATATTCCTGTGCGCGTTGATACAAGTTTTTAGCCTCATTTGCTGCAACTGCATCTCTTTCTGCTACATATTTGATAAGATCATCATGAGAGAGCTCCCTGACTTGGGCTGGGTTGAGGAATTCCAGCTTCTGAGGCGTAACCACATGTTGTCCTATAGAGGGATCCAGCTTGATGAGCTTCAGGGGTTCCAAATCTGTAGTTTGCTCAATTTTTGAGGTAGGTGTGAGTGGATTTTTCTCCGGATCCTTTAAATTTGTGTTGGAAGTTTCCACCATTTTTGCATCCCCGGAGCCAGTATTTGGATGGCGAAGATCTGCGGAGGTTGCAAGTTTTGTACCTAAGAAAATTCAGATAAGCTATCACATCAAAGGAGGTATCAAACTTGGTGAAAGCTTCATTACCATCTGGGATTTGATTTGCTCCATTATTGGCTAATCGAAGACTGTTGTGCACTATAAAATGATGATTAGGCAGAAGATCAGTTCACGGTCAGAATCAGACACATTGAAGATAGGTGTCATATATGCGCACTGTTTCCCCCTTGGACAATGTCGTCAACACCCTTGATGTCGTCAATAATATGTAATCCGCCAGCTTTAAAAGCAGGGTGTCCCTTGACACAGAAATTCGCATTGGAGATGGCCAATAGAAGAAATATATCTTTCAACTTTGACTTGAAAGGCTTTCTCATCATGAATGAGTCAATCGTGAGCTTCTTGGTTGGAGCCAGGTGAGTGATAAATGTGCTTGGAAAGAAAATGTAAGAGATCTGGAGTTGATGAAAGTAAAAGTGTAGAGATTTGAAGACTGTGATTGATGGTTTAAAATGTTGAGGGACTAATGAATTGTAAATAATGATTTTTAGCAATGATGAGATGGAGTAAGAACAGTGTTTACTGAAATGTTCTGAAAGCAGAGTACAAACGATGCAAAGTGTATCTACAAGCAAGTTATTGTTGAGGTTAAGCTCCAGCGCTCTTTTCCATGGGACGAGAAGGGCTGCGTGTACAGTCGGTGACAAAAAGTCTACGTACCTGTACTATAACTGACCGATTTGGCAACTCTCAAGAAGCATATTGTACTCAACATCTCATGTACTTCTATACCTTAAAGCACACGGTCTAGATGGCCACTCGTCAGAGTATCTATGATCAAATTTCAGGATGTGTAATTGTAATGTAGACTCTAGAATACAACAATTTTTACCAGCGAGTGTGTCTACCCTTTGCCTTGATCACAGCCTTGATCCGATCAGGCATGGATTCAACCAAAGCTTGAAGCTTGCTCTGAGGGATTGCTTTCCACTCGGTAAACAGGGCTTCACGCATTTCTTGAGGTGTGCGAGGCTGATGTTTTTCAGAAACATTCCTTTTCATTATGTTCCAGAGGTTCTCAATTGGGTTCAAGTCTGGACTGTTTGCTGGCCAATTTAACTTTGTAATTGAATGTTGATCTCTCCATTCTTTTGCCACTTTACTTGTGTGTACCGGGGCTCCATCCTCCATCAAGATAAGATCGCGTGGACAATTAGGTGAGCTGATAAATGGTTCGATGATGCGTCGATAGATCAAATCGACAAAATCGGGTCCAGATCGACGTCCTGGGGGCATTATGGTCATTGGCAAGCAAATTTCGGCTGTGAATGCGCCCCAGATCATTACCGAAGTTCGTCCACTCTTGAAACTTGGTGCTAAACAATCTTGGTTGTATTTTTCACCGGGCTTACGCCACACCCGAACCTTCTTTGCAGGCTTTCCTATTTCAAAAGACGACTCATTGGTCCATATGACCTTCTTCCAATCATTGTAAGTCCAATATTTGTACTGTTTAGCAAACTGAAGACGCCTTAGAATGTGTTGGCTCTTGAGATAAGGCTTGACTACTGCCACTCGAGAGTTAAACCCAAGTCTTCGAATTTCTGATCGGATCGTTTGAAGACTTGCTTTAATTGGTAGTTTGCTAGCGATCCAGGCAGCTGAAGCGCGTCGGTTTTTTTTTAAAATTCGCTTCAAAGTTCGCTGATCACGTTCTGAGAATTTCTTCGGTCTTCCGAGTGTTTTTGAGGTTGTTGATACGCGTTTTTTACGGTCATTGTAGATGACCGTGTAGACAGTAGACTTGGGATGGCCTAGTTTTTTAGCAATTTGAGTGCCAGGAATGCCAATTTGGTGCATGTAAACGATGGAAGCCTTTTGGGTGGGAGAAAGGGTGCAGGTCTTCATTTTCTAAGAGGTTTGGGGTTGGTATAGAGAAGATGCTCGAGGACAAAAACACTCATAGACCTCACTGCACTATTACATAAGCTTAACTAAGCCCCTCACGAGCGCGTTCGCCGCGCCCTCGAAGAGGGGCTTACATCGGACTCGCAATTTCTGGCGTGTGAGCTCCAAGAATTAAGTCCCCTTATGTTGTTTTTCTTACTTCTCCGCTTCACCTCACCGTAGAAAATGCAAAGCTTCTGGTATATCTTTCTTTAGGATATGGTACATATTTTGGTATCAAACACATTGCCGTAAACTGAAAAGAAGGGCTCTGAATTTGTGATGTAACATTAGGGATTTGGTGCTTTGAAATTTCATACGTGGTGTTTTAGGTGGTCTTAGGCCATTTACAAGAGGACCTAAGGGCCATTTTTGGTGCTTTTAACACATTGCTCAAGCTGTGCAGGTCTGTCTTTTGCTCATGAAACTCATATGAGGTTGTGTACCATTTCATGAAGAAGGACATACTCGAAGTATTGCATTTTCTACGGTGAGGTGAAGCGGAGACGTGAAGAAAACAACATAAGAAGACATAATTCTTGGAGCTCACACGCCAGAAATCGCGAGTCCGATGTAAGCCCCTCTTCGAGGGCGCGGCGAACGCGCTCGTGAGGGGCTTAGTTAAGCTTAACTATTACATATGTAGTCGAGGTACGTAAACTTTTTGTCACTGACTGTACAAGTTGGCAGCCGATCGGATTCGCAGCCAAAGGGGTGAACTAAATTCTCATTTTCCTCGTCACCTTCATTGAAACTTGCCATTCATCGTCGCTACAGCTGATGAGAAAAACCAGCGATGTCGCTTGGACAGATGTAAACAATCTCTTCGATTGCGCACGACGCGAGTTGGCGTTTCACTGATAGATACGTCTTGTCGTCTCATCAAAGAGGCACCTACTTTGCACTCTGGAATTGAGTCAAAGCTGCGCCTGCGCGGGGTGGCAGAGTGTCAAAGTGTCAAAGAAGTATTGAGCCCGGATGGCCCTAACAAGACAGAGAGTCCAGAAGTAGGCATCTAGAAGGCTATGATGTACGGTTCAGATATAAAGGAACCATTCTAATCTTTTCCCTACCACATTGACCAGTACTTTGGCCAGCAGACTAAAGAAAAGAGGACAATTGCAAGCAGTACTGCAAAGATCAATGTTATCCATTGTAGCTTTAAGTGACTCGATGGTGTTCACATCCCCTTTGAACACTGACTGTTCACCATTTCATCGTGTACATCTACGGTAAGGTGCATTGCAAAAAGTGACTCTAAAAAAACCAAGGAAACAACCTTTTAAAGAAGTTTGTCAATGTCCAACCCTTATATCTCCATCCTTTAAAAAACTTTCTAAATGACCAAGCTTTGTATTTCAACTCTTCAAGAATTTGATTCATTCAAAGGTTAAAATTAGTACATAATCTTTCGTAAAAAAACAATTCTTGATCAAAAAGCAATCAATTCTTACCTGACGATTTCAAAACCCCAAGACCTTTATAAAACTTATCAGCACTTCTCAAAGCCAATCTCTTGAATTTCTCAGTGATTTTTTCCAATCTCTCAATCTCCCTAATACCAACGTGATGAAACTCTTGATACTCTGAACCCTTTGCTTCTTTTTTAATAATTTCCCTCTCAGCAAGATCCTGTATACTTATCTCATCAATCTCTTTTCCTTTAAGTTTTAATTCTTTTATCAATTTTGAGTATGTCTCATCTATCTTACTCTTGAGTATCTGTTCACCATCTCGAATAAATGTAGGCGACAATTTTGATCGAGTGCTTTTGACTAGTTCACGTAAACTTTTTTCATTCTTCAACCATTGGCCATGATTTTTATTTGTATCTTTGTCATATAATGCTGCCTTTCTCACATACTGCTTATCGGTAAGCTTCAAGATTTCTCCCGATGTGAATCGGTCCCATAAAACAGAGTTAATGATATGATGAACGGTATGGCGATAAACTTCAAGGTAAGACTTTCGAGCCTCCTGAAGTTTTTGAACAGCTTGTTCTAAACCAGTTGACGGGTTTGTTTTCAACTTGGAATAAATCCAAGTGATCCTAGAAACCATCTTAGCATCTTTTCCAGACCTTCCACGCTCCAACAAATCCCGTTCCATTCCCTTCACTACCCCCTCACCATCCTTACCATCTATAGCCAAGCCGAATGCATTTTCTTCAGCTCGTTCGTATTCTTTTCCAATCTTATACAACTTCATCACCTCCTTTGATAAAATCGTATCTCTTTCTGCTACGTATCTGATCGTCTCATCAGTTGAAAGGTACTTGAGTTGTGATGGTTTGAGAAATTTCACATTCCAATCAAAAAGTTTATGAGATTTAAAAATCGGATCTAGATCAATGACCCTCAAATATTTTAAATCCATAATTTCTTCTTTATCTGAAAAGGATTCCATTAACCGATCTTTCATTTCCATTCCATTCGTTTGAGAATTATCCACAACTTTTGGGTCTTCAGAACTTGCTCTTACATTACCAAGATCCGTAGAACGTCCAAGGTTTGTACCTATGAAGATTCAAAAAAACCCGATTTAAGATATTATACGAAGAAAAAGTATGTGAAAGATTTTACCATCTTCGATCCTATTTACCGCATTGGCTGATTGAAGTTGAACATGCTTAAGCACTGTTTTAGTCACGAGATATACAAGAGATAAGTTGATGTTGATAAACAGACATGTTGAGAATAAGTTGAATATACGTACGGTTATCCGTATGATCAGGATCTTTAACAATCTTGGTTTCTTCAGTAATATGGTTTCCAACTTTTGTCAAAGCAGGTGCTCCTTTGACCCAAAAATTCATATTGATGATGGTCCATAAAAGAAACATGTTTCTCAACTTTAACTTGAAAGAATTCCTCATCATGATCAAATAAATCTTGATAAATAGTTGGTCAACTTTAAAAAAAACGTTTCTAAAAATGAAGGTATAAAAAAATCGGATGTAAAATATTTATGCGTAAATCAAGTTATAGTTGAAGTCCAACCAACTCGGTATACATATAGTAACCAAAAATCGCAGCAACCGGATGGAGAACATGCTTTCCTCCTCCTGATCTTCATTCGAAATAACGATCCATTTCCATTACACCTAATGAGACACTCCAATGACGATACTTCCGCAAATGATTATGTAAACTATCTTTATGTATCTGCATCTCGATGACGCGCATGATGATGAGGTGAACTGGGGTTTCAGCAATAGATTTTAAACCCGAGCGAGACGAGAATCTTTATGGGTTCAGAGACTTTAGCTAGAGAACATCAGGATGTGAGTGCTTACGTCGTGATATGATAATGAATGAGGTTTAGAAGAATTATCTATTCTTGCAAGCTATTGGAATACGTTCATTCACTCTAAGGTTGTTATTCGGATCATGATCAAGTCTAATAGCTAATCAAGCTCATGAAAGATAATGTATCTAATTCTAATCTGTTCTGGTTCCAAATGCTGAGCTGCTGAGCTATAGTATACTTGTGTATGATTCCATGATGACCATGAAAAAACCCATGCGGCATGCCACACTGGAAAAGTGCTCTTTGAAATGTCACACTGCCCGACCCGATTCTACATGTCCCAGTGCGTGACATATATGCAACCTGAAATCGTAAACTCAAGCCAAAAAAGTGTGAAGTGAAAATTATCAAACGCATCCAACACGAAAAGAGTTCATCATCATCACTTGCGACTCAAACCCAATCAATTCATCCAAGATGGTAAGCAAAATAAAATTGATTATATTTTTTTAGTAAAACTTCATAAACTGATTGTGAATTTCTTGAAGCCAAAAGTGATGAGATCAAAACACGCTAATCGGTTATCTTCGACTTCAACTAAACCATCAACTTCAATCATTAATAGACAATTCTCAACCCCAGAAACACATTGTGAAACCTTAAAAGATATTAAAGAATTTGAAAATTTATCTGTGAGTTAAACCAAAACAAAAGAAACCGGTTTCTGTTCACTAGATTTTCAACCAATGTATCAAACTCATTTCTAATTTTTTGATTTTTTGATAAAGGCGAATACGATTTTAAAAGAATTTAATAATCCTAAACCAACAAAAGATAGAACCGTTTTACCACTAGATGAAAAAAGACAAAAAAGAATCCAAGAGATCCGACAAGGTAAAAGTCACCCCCTCCAAAACCCCCATCCAATATCCTACTGATTTTTTTCTTTGATTTTTTGTTTTTTAGTACCAAAACCGTATTCAAAATCCCACCAAAAGCGAATCAAAAAGAAATCCAAAGAAATTGGAAAAATCGGAAACCTAGAATCAGTAAAAACAGCCTTAAATGAATTAAATACATATATCGAACCTACTATTTGCAGTAGTACCAAACCATCAAACCAAAACAAATCATCATCAACCAAACCTAAATCTAAAAAATCTCCTAATCTAAACCAAAGAGCTAATCTTTTGTAAGTCACTGTTCTTGCACCATTTTCTTTTCCGGTTCGGTTCGGTTCATTCTCAATGACTTGTGATTTTTTTTGATAGGCATGAAGAATCATCAAGACTTCCGAAGATCTTGAGTCATCCAGAGTTCAAATTAGATGGGTTTTCAGCTCTAAGAACTCATATTAAAAATACATTTAACTCATAACCCATTTCTTAAACAAATCTTGTATTTTTTTTGTCTTTTTGGGTATGAAGAAACAGAACCAAGAATGGGTTAAGAAATCGTTTGATTTTTTTATGATTGTATTTATTGTTTTTATGGTTTTTTTGGTTTGGGTTAGTTTGTAATGATGAATTAAGTTTGGGAAATGTTGGTCATGGGTTTGAAGTCTTTTATCTTGATGAGACTAGTTAGGTTGGTGAAGGATATCAATTTGATGTGTATACATACTTGTTATTCTCCAGGAGAATGGACTTCATTGAAAGATAGTGATTGTGTAGTTTGTAGCTTGATTTATCGAATTCTTGAGTGAAGACATGGATTTTAATAATCTTGATAATGAGTTTTGAGAGAGATAGTCAGACTGGATTAAACTAAACTACATTTAAACAGCAGAAACCCCAGTAATTAAACCCAAACTCTGAATTTTCAGCCTCAAACTTCTTCCCACCAATCATAAAGATTAAAGTTTAAAGTTTTCTATCAAATCCACTCAGAGTTCTCGACTTCTCAACAAGATGGGATTACCTCAACTAAAACTAACCAACCCACCATCAACTTCAACAACAAACACTTCAACCACAACAAATCCAATCTCAATGAAACAAATCGATCCATCCCATGAACCATCGACTTCAACTCTTTCAATCAAACTCAACAATCCTTCTTCATTTCATCAATCTAATCTATCATCATCATCATCATCATCAGATTCCAATCATCAAGTTCCTTCACACAACCCAACCACATCCCTCAACCCATCCTCAAACCCAATGAACCCAACCGATTCCCACCAAACCCAAACCCCTCACCAACCCCAACCGCAAGACATAATCGAAGAAAACCCAGCCCAAGAAGCCGAAGAAGAAGAAGACCAAGAACCGATTGAAATCTTTGGAACCTCACCCATAGGAATCATAGGCAAAACCAAACCAAGAGCAATTGTAAGAATCGAACGAGATTATTCTGCAAAAGGTGCGACTAGTGGACGAGTTCAGTTTTGGGATGGATGGGTTACTGAACTTGAAGGAAGAGTAAGTGGTTTTTCTTGTTCCTTTTAATTAAGTTTCTAAAAACCATCTCTCCTTTTTTTTTTTTTTTTGGTTTTTTTGGTTTTTTTGGTTGCTTTTTTGGGGTTTGGGTAGATTACTCCACTTCAATTACAAAACACTTTGAATGATTTGAATGGGATCTTAGCATCGGCTTATGATCCTTATAAATCGATTTTAGATAATACGTTTTCGGTTTTGAGTTTGTATCTTTTACCTTTGATTATTACTCCTCATTACAAAAAAGTAAGTCAATTATTTTCATTCCTTTGCCTTCCCAACCAAATCAAATCAAAAATCATCAGAGAGAAAATCAAAGAAAAGAACATTAAAGAAAAGAACATCAAAGGAAAGAACATCAAAAAACTTACTTAGATTGTGTTGTTTTCTTTTTGGAAAGGAAATGATCAGGTTCACACGTACCTTAGAATTAGTTAATCAAAGTTTATTGAACCCAGTAGGTTTAAACCTTTTACATCCTCGTAAGGTCGCTTTCTTATTCGTGAGTTGCTTTTCTTTTCTTTCCTTTTTTTCATTGAATGGTCAATACGATTACTAAAGGTTGATTTTATTGCTTTTCCTTTGGTTTTTTTTGTGAGCTAGCTTGAAATTGAGTATTATTGAAGTTGTTATGAACAGTTTAGGTTTTGATTTATTCATTTGAACTTATTTATTATTATTTATCTCTATGAAGGCTCATCAATTATTTTCATATTAAATTCAAAGATAAATCTTTCTGCAAACAAAACATTAAACTTTTTTTTGTATTGAAACCGGTTTCTCTTTCTTCTTCTGTTGCTATCGTTTTTGTTTTGCATTTCTTATCTTTTCTCAAACCGATCTGTTTTCCATCTTATCATTTTGATTTAATTCGTTAAACCTTTTTCTGTAACCTTTGTAGTTTTTTTACTTCTTTACTTTATATCTTTGTATGACTTTTGATAATTTTTGGATTCTTTGTTACTATATCATCTATACAAACGATTAACTTTTTTTCTTTTCGAATGGGGTTTCTAAATTTTATCTTTGTAAGACTTTGACTTTTTGATGAAGTTTAAGCACTCAAGATCTTTTACCTGATTGAATTCTATACACATTTTCAGGAACGTACAAGATTATAAACATTGAAATTAATTTTTGAAGATACAAAGATTTGCTCAACACACTTGATTTAAACCAATTTAAGTTTAGTTGAAAAACCCCAGATCGCAGGTCTTCTTGGTACAATGTACAATTTACAAACCATTCGAATGATAAATCACATATCTGTTAAAGAAGACAGGCTCAACTAACCAATCCAATCAAGTTCAGTTTGAATTTAAAAAGCAAACTTCATGAGTTTTCATTCCACCGGATTTTTAGCTCAGCCTCTGATGATCATTAAAAAAGAAAACTTTCCAGAACCGAATAAATTCTTATTGTTATGAAGAATTATTTATGGTTCAGAAAAGTAATGGTTTTAGTAAGATGGTAAACAAGTAAATAAGTTTACAATTTCTTAAAAAGCTTATGGAACTGATCATCCTCTTGGCTAACCTCCAAAGGTTGTCCTCAATACGATTTACTTGTCCATTCAAACTCTTTCTAATAAAATGGTTTTCCATTTCAACCGAGTTTAGTTTCTCTCCTAAGTCTTTTTAAGTAATGGGCGATTGAACTTGTGGTCTTTAAATAGGAATGAAATGTTTGGGATTTCGAATTTCACTTTATCAATGGAGAGAATCTTTAAACCTCTTGCGCAGTTTAAATCTTTTCAATGGTTTATCCTTCTTTAGTATGCTGTGATAGTCGATCTCAACCAAATCAAGTGATGATCAATATACTTTATATTTGGCTTTGGATTTGACTCTGGCTGACTTGGTGATATGTAGGATTTTTTTCAAATCGATCAGGTTTTTCACTTGGTTCATCATAAGAAGAAGAATTCTGAAATCAAAATCAAAATCAAAATCAAAATCAAATGCTTACTCCAGATTAACGTTTGAATGAAAAAATCAAACAAAATGGTTTTGATCTTCTTCTTGACCATTTCTTCTTCATTTCCTTCTGCTTTACCAATCCACTTCCAAAAACCTTTGATTTCATTTAATTTTCTTCATCTTTAATCTTTCTATAATCACATACAATACACTTTACTTTAAGGTTTTTCTTCAAGTTTCATTCAAAGTACATATATATCTATATAAAACTTCAAGCGTGGTTTCTTTTTTTTTGGATCTGTTTAAGTTGGTTTACAAAACTTGAAACGGATCTAGGTTTGGTTTATCAAGATTCAAAGGTGAGTGTAAAGACAAAAAGAAAAATCGACTGACCCATTTCACAAAAAGGACGACAGACTTTACGAATAGCTGCTACTCTTTTTGATTATGTAGATTATAAGATTGACTGATTGTTTTCTCAAGAATTTTAATTTTAATTTGAGCTACTATCTATTTATTGAGTATTGGGTGTGAAGTGATAAGTTGGTCGAAGTGATTGAGAAGGAATTGATTAGAGACGAGGCGCGGATTCCGTGGTCTGTGTAGTACTAAAACAAGTCGTTTTTCACGATTGTTCTCATTTGAGTACCAGATTTGGCTTATTGTACCATTTGAGACGCTATATATAATTGGATTAGCAACTCACTTGGATTCTTCTCGTCGTACCTCACTTAGTTTCAGTGAGGCAAGAATTTTTCCAATCTTTTGTTATGAGTGTCTGATGAAGCTCTGTGGCTTACTTCAGAATCATCGCATTGCATAGTACGCAATCGAGAAGGTCCATTTTTGGGCCTCCTGATTTTCTTACTATTTGAGGACATTTTCGTCTATCATTTGAGAATCTCACCTCTCAAACTTGATCTTTGTTGCACTTTCGTGTAATTTGGCTGCTCCGGATGACCTTCGTGAGTTTCATTCACAGCGAATAGCTATGGCTTTTGAAAAACCCTTTCTGTGAAAGGTCACGGGGGTGGTAATGGACATATGTATATATATGGAGCCCAATTGACATCAGTTCCCCTCAAGCAGAATCTTGAATTCCGTATCTGTGTGGTTAGTTTCTTTTCTGGTTGAGGTGGTGATTTTGTGGTGATTTTTTCAGCTTACATCTTTCTCCGTAGCTATCTGAAAATTTCGAAAACTTTCAAATATATATCGGTGTGGTTAGTGTTTTTTCTCTGGTTTGATTAAATATTTCGGTGGAAAATTCAAAGCTCACATCCTTGCCTGTAGCTATCAACAAAAATCTTATTTACATTCCAGTGGGTTGCTGCTCTCCATTTCATCGTTCCAAAGCATTAGGAATAACTGAAGGTTTAAATGGTATTCTCAGTAAAGTTAAAAATGTCTAACCCGAACTCTCAAGCTAATTGGTCACCCATGACCGGCCTGAACGTGACCAACACCTTGCCTGTTCAGGTGAGTTATGTTGTTTGATATGGGTTATGCGTGATCTTATGAAAGTTCTGCGCCTAATTGCTCATATCTACATGCCACCAGTCTGGTAACGCCGGTCCGCATTCAGGGGCCAATTCCCCTGCTTTGCCTCATATCAACTCGCCCAATGTTGGTTTAAATGGCGGCGCTTCAGTTGGTCTTGGAAACAACGTGACATTTGGTTCTATCGAGTTTGAACGCAATGGAACCAGGCCATTCTCCCCTGTGAGTGATTTGCTGCGATTCGGTCTTGTTACACTTGATCTTTAGATTTTGGTGGGCTTTTTCTGACATCAATTGGGCATGGACATCTGCACAGAAACTCGGCTGTCCTGTCGTGCCTTCAACCGTCTCTGCCGTGCAAGATATAGAAGGCAGTGCCAAACCTTGTGCTCCACTTCCTCAATTGGTAAGTTTATTTCGTTCAAAGAAGTGTTGCGCAGGAAGAGCTACCATCTAACCAATCATTGTTTCACGCTGGTCGCAACACGCAGCCACCTACGGGGGGCGTGTGGGTGCCCAGCGAGCCCACGTGAGTGTTTCGATCACGCCTCCTGGCGGGTTGATGGCTCAAACATTTCTTTGACTCTCTCCATAGGCCTGGCCAGCTTCCGGCGCATACGTTCAGGCACGACCTATCTCATCCGACCTGGCGGTCAGCTGCAGACTACGATAGTATGGTCAACTGGCGCTCAACAAGAGTTCTCTCAAATGACAGGTTGGCAGCCTCCTTCAACGGAGTGTGTCATGCTGCGAGGGCGTTGAATGGATTGGATCATCGATCTGATCCGCTTCCATGGTTGCGAGATGGTGTCACACCATCTCGTGATCTTCGAGCTTCAGCCCGATATGATCTGGATGTTGCTCGACAAGATAGACCTCATTCATCTTCAGGGGAAGACGAGTGTATGCGAGATCTTTTGGTGGATTCGGAGGATGATAATGTTCCCCCAGGTCCTTCAGGTGAGTTTAATGACGCTGATTGATGATAATTGCTTGATCTGAAACTTGTTTGGTTTGAGTGGGCAAAGCTGTGCGATTGTGCTCAGCTCGCAGACATGCCGGTCCTGCTTCTTCATCTTCGATTTCAACCACGACTCCTTCATCAACCCCAGCAAATAGTGTTGGTAGCAAAAATCACCTGATCCGGAAGATCTCTCCAGTAACCGCTCGAGGTGATCTTGTGGATGTACCACTCACTCGAAGACGATGTGATGGATCCCAGAAAGTCAATCTGGACCAATCTGGCCGGTCTAAACATGGTCAATCAAAAGGTTTGCTTACAATGCAAACTCCAGTTTCTACAGCACATCCTCTTACTGATCAAGTGGCTTTGATAGTCCCGAATGTCATACCTACTATCCAACATCGGCCATTTGGACGACTTTCACCATCTTCTGACCCATCTGGGCAAGGTTTCTCACACTTACCTCACGAGCAGCTGGTGGGCCCACGAGGCACAAACCGTATGGATCTTGACCCACCTAATATCAATCAGGTGGGTCAAACTCACGACCTTCAACGTCCTACTGCTCCAGTGATTCCAAATCAACCCAATCAACATCAAGGTGCCACTTCTACTGGGCTATCGAACAATCCAACGGACTCAGGCCCTGCCTCCAGACCGGGGTTCTCGGTGCTGCCGGGTATAATTACACCTGATCATCCATCAACCATGTCTTCAAATCTCACTCCACCTCAACCACCAAACACCTCGACTTCAACCACTCCTTCAGACAATAAAACAGCAACTCCTAGCCGCATGCGTTGGCCATCTCCGGGGAAAATCGACGTAATCTGGCTCACCCAATTGATTAAATTCCGGCCTTTTGCGGTTCAAAAAGAGCAGAACGACCGATTTCATAAATGTACAGTTTATATCAAGGCAAGTTATATCATGTGACTCACATTGGATTTAGTTTCATTTCAATTGATTTATGTAACTTGACCGCATTTAGAAACTCCCTGAAGCCGGTCAAATGTTTGATAATCTGTCTGAAAACCCAAAAACCACCACCTTGAGGAATCGGTACGACTACTTATCCAAGACTTGGCTGAAGCAAGTTGAAGCAACAAGCTTGCGCGCAAGTGGCACCCACGAGACTGATCAAAAACTGCGCGAGTTGATTCAAATCCTTGCTGAACAAGAAGAGGTCAGTATATGAATTCTAGTGTCTATGAAATCCCGCATCCTCTGTTGAATGAGATATTGTGTATCTGATGTGTCCATCACCTAGGAGTTGATCGACACGGTTCAAGAGGCCAAAGCGGCCAAAGCCGCAGCCACCAAGGCCATTGCTCGAGCCAATGAGCTACGTGACCAACGTGCTCTCAGGCCTTGATCAGCACCGCCTCAGGCCAAAAACGACCAGGACGAAGATGATGACTCCGATGAGGGGGAGGCTTGTACTACTAACCGGCCTACCAATTCAATGAAGGGTATACGTGCTACTTTGAGTAAGAAGTTAGCAGGGGACGACAGTGTTGGTAGTCAGATCATCGATGTTTCTATCAAAAGTAGTCAAGCTGCCGAAAAGGCAAACGATCTCACCTTAGTTGCCCTCGATCGCCACCTGGAACAGACGAAGGTGATCAACCTCCAGCGCGAGCGCGAGCTGGCTCAAACTCAAGCTCGCCTTGACCTTGACTCGGAGACGGCTCATGCGACTATTGCCTTGCGACGGGAAGAGCTCCAGGATGCTCGTGATCATAAGGAAAAAAATGATCACCAGATTGATGACCTAAAGTCATCAATGGTAAGTGTCCAAGGGTCACTTTCCGATTTGGGATCAGTCCTCAAATCGTTAGCCGACCGATTTCCAACTGCTAGCAGCGCCACCTGAAATTTCAAGATGGTACGTTTTTCACGGTTTCACTTCTTTATGAAATTATACAAAACGGCGAGTTCTGACAAACTCATGGGATCATTCTAGCCTTTGCTGAGGGTTTTAGGCCTGATTGTCTTGTAATTTGGCTCAACACCACCTTGATAATCGTTTGTTGAAATCCGCTCAGCCTAAGACCTTTCAACCCATGGCTTTGATTTCCATTTTCTCCATTACTATCACAACCCAATGTTTAATTCAAGTCATTGGTGGAAATTGATTTTCACCCGCACTCTGATCACACATGACTTCTCGATATCTATTATGTTGTCAATCTATTTCTTTATTTCTTGTATTTTGAAACACGATTATGTCTTAACCAATCAAACAAAATGTTACTCCTTCTTTGTGAAAACCACCGAATGTGCCCATCCCTGACGGTTGACATGAATGAGCTATGATCAACTCGTCTTGATATGTATTCACAAAATAATGATCACGTTGTTCATTTGTGTAAGGATTTGAGGGCCTTATGATTATGTGTCATCTGGATCACTTACAACCAAAATATCGTTTTGGTTTTGAGTCCTCGATTCTCACTGGTAGCTAATTTGGGGAATGAACCGATCAACAGATGTCATATCTAATTTGACTTGACTCAAGATATAACATGATTCAATATAATATAATATAATAAATTGAGACACCGATCCACATTTACAAATTTGACATACAGACACAGGATTGAACACGTTAGGAAACAATTCAATGGACTGCTCAAACATCCTGAGCTGCACCCAGATGTCGGGCACCCAGATACACTTCCAAGCTTGGTGGAGCTGCAACGCCCCCTATCGTGCCTCGACCACAACATATCAACAAATTTTTCAATATCACAGCACAGTGGTAAAAAGAGTTTAGATCGTTGACATAAAACCTCAGGTTGTCTAACAATCAAAACCAAAAAGTCAGTCAACCACTCAACTCGTTCTTAAAATTTTACTATGATTCACATATGAAAGAGCCACATACCTTTATACTGCGTCATGCGGAAAATATTCCACAGGCGTCCAAATTCGTGTTTGACTGCAACCCGAACGCTTGACATGACATGATTAAAATGAGCTTGGTCATCATTGAGATTGACACCTGCATAGGGTGTCAGCATGACTGCAGAATTTTGATACCCTTGGTCACCGTACAACATCATTTGTTGACCTTCAAACCCTTTTGCATCACGTTCTAAGACCTCGGTTAAGCCTGACATCCTCAAGATTGCTGTATCGTGGCGTGAACCAATGTACGCCTCTGTTAAATCTGCGGTGATACCACTAAGAGATGAACAAGCCGCACTGTGAGCTAACCCACTTATATCAAAGTTACAAAACCCCACCTACTCGGGTGTCACCACAGCCTGATATTTAAGACTATGAACTCGCTTGTGGCCGTTGTAAAAAGCACGTTGGTTGTACTTCGGTCGTGCCATGCGCCATACCGTGCCTGCGATGAACGTAACCAGTCATGAGACACCCAGACACCTAAAGGCTTTGACCAATCAAACTCGAACTTACCATCTAGGAAACCCACGCAATTATCCATTGGGCAATTCCTGGACTCCACTAACGATGCGGCAAACCCTTCTAACACGGCAGGTGTAAAGCGGCGGGCATTCCATCTTAACAAGGGACCCCAGTTCTCATAGATCCATCCTTGCACCCAGCGGCATATTCGACCGATAGTGGAGATATCACGCCCAAAGATTTGCGAAAGATCGAAATAACGGGAAGGGGTGGCCAATCGAGCCATGTAGATGGCGAGGGCGGTGGTACCAACCTCCTTAGCCCGATTCGGAAGTACAATCGAATCCGGAAAACCACCCCAGTGGTGAATTTCCAAGATTTCGTCAGGGTAGAATCGAGTTGTGAGCTTGCTGATGTGCGGGTGCCAGGTTGCAACGTTGACTCGTCGACTCGATAAGTCGGGAAGTGGGTCACCTCCTCGCCGTTCGATTTCGTGCAAGTATTGGAGAATTTCACGAAGTTCTTCTAATTCATATAGATACCACCAGAGGAGCAAGTCGTGCGAATGACGCAGGGCTGGAGACCTGACCGGGAGTCCATTTGGTTGAAATATTAAGTGGTTGTCTTCCATGTTGACGAAATCGACTTGTAATTGGTGAACTGAGAGGAAGGAAGATGGAATCGGTATACAGGGGATCTGATCCGTTAGAGAACATCCGTTCAGAGAACAAGCTCAGCATTGACGCTGAGCTGTCAATCATTGGACATCTCGATACCTAGGCATGGTTTTAGATAGGTAGGGGTGTGACATGCTGTAGCATGTCACATGTACTCTAAGTGAGATCATCCACGATCACCCGCAGATCCCAAAGTAAAAAATCACTTTAAAAGTGCTTTACCATACTAATAACGAGCGCGAACCACGGAATCCGCGCCTCGTCTCTATTGATTGAATGAGATTGATTTTAATTTTGACTAAAGAGTGATTTTCAATTTTCAATACAGTCTTATCACTTGTTTTCTTTCTCTTGATTTTCTGATTTTTCTCTTTCTCAACCAACCAACTCACCAATCGATCTACACTTGAAGTTCTTATCCAATTTTCATTCTTTTACAAACCAACTTTTCTTTGAACTTATCAATTTCAATTTCGATTAAACCAAGATGTCAACTTCTAATCCAATGAACAGCAGCAGCATTACTCCAGAACAACGATTACATCAGCAACTGATGGGTAGATCTAATTCACATTTGAACCTTGTAGATCCTTCACTTCATCAGATCTCTAACTTCAAGACTACCACTGTCAGTACTCTATCCAACTTCATCTAACTTCTTCTTCATCTCACTAATCTCATTCTTACTTCCTCACAGATTATCGATTCACTCGGTCAATCCTATTCATCTCCTTACCATTCTGCCAATGCTTTAATCTCTTCTTCTTCTAATCTCTCACTCCAATCTAATCGACCGGTCTCACGTCATCATTCGATCCATAACCCTTCTCCTACTCCTTCTCAACAACACTTACCTTTTGATCCTGATCATGAAGCTGAATTACTTCGAAGAAGGAAACTTGAGGCTAGAAGAAGTATGTCCTCTAATCGTCAAAGTCTTCATCATGCATCCTCTCGAACTTCTTTTGCTACGGCTCCTCATGCTCGTAGTCGTCGTCAAAGTGTTGCTGTGAGTATCTTTTTCTTTCTTGAGATCTGATTGCATGGCTCATCTTTTCTTGATTCTTGTTACTTAGTCTTCAATAGCTTCTAATGCTACCTCACCACTTCCTCAACAACGTACCCTATCACCTCAACCCCAATCACGTAGATTACTAGGTAGTGGATCACCCCTAGCACAAGTACATCGTCCATCACGTGAGTCTTTTTTAACTCTACAACCTTCAACTTCTCAAATTCATCATCCATCCATCTATTCCTGCGCGACTTTTTTGTAGCCCTTCGGTCAGCTTCAACACCTACTGTAAACTTATCAGAAAGTGAACAAGATCCAAGTGAAAGACCACCACCAGTTCCAAGTCTGAGTTCTAAATCAAGACAAAAACTAATAAAAGCAGAACAACGAAAGATCAAAAAAGAGTTAATTGAGAGTGAACGGATCCGATTGAATATACCAGAACGAAGACGATCGATTTGGTTTAATCCGATCAGTAGTGGTACTTCTTCAAACGAAAAAGAAAAAGAAAACAAATCAAAAGTTTTGTCACCTAAGAAAGTTGTTCAAGAAGAACGAGATCCGTTTAGGAAGAGTGTCTTACAGGTAGGAAGCAGTCAAACTGATTCGATGAGGACCACATCATCCTCATCACCTCACAAGTCTCAAACCCCACCCAGTCCTCAATCCAGCGAAGTGAAATCCAACAAGAAAAAACCATCCTCAACTCTTTCAAGACTATTTGGAACCTTACTCTCGACGCACAACCATTCGAAATCGATCACTGTAGTCGACCCGCGATCTCCTATCCTGTCTAATTCTCATTCAAAACGATTAAACGTCATGGAATCTCTCAAACGATCTACAATGAACAAACGTAGACCTGTGGTACCGGTTTTCGATCCTTCTAGTCTTCCTCTTCCTTCACAGGATGTCTTTGTGCCTAGTAAACCTAGTGAGAGTGTGGAGGAAGAAGAAGGTAGTGGGGAGAGTGTGCCGAGGATTGGAAAGGTTAAGAGTGGGAATGGAGTCATGGTTTTGGTCGTTAAGAGTACTTGAATCCATCTATCTTTATGATTTCTTTTTTGGAAGATTTTTGGATTCGAGTTTGGGTTGTTCTTTTATAAGCATTTGATTTAATCTTTTTTTCTTTTTTCTTTTTGCTTTTCTGTTGATCTTTTTTGTTCTTCTTTTAACATTTTGATACATCTTCATATACATCTTCATATACATCTTTATACATTTTGATACATTTTTATATTTCTTTATACATCCTTATACATTTTGATACATTTTTATATCTCTTTATACATCCTTATACATTTTTAATTTTTGATCATATATATCAGAACAGTACAAGACCCAATTGAATTAATGATCTTTTTCTTTTTCTTTTGATAATTCACTTGATTTTCTTTTTCCCCTATCTCTCTTCTTAGAACTTGTATATCGGTTCTTTCCTTCCGTTCTTCTTATTTCTTTTTCTTCTTTGAACATCAAATCTAATTTCTTTATTTATCTCTTTATTTATCTCTTTATCTATCTATCTATCTATCTATATAGCATATAATTTTTTTCTTTTATAATTGACATTGATATATGGAGATTTAAGAAAAAAAAAGAAACCCCGTTGTTCGGTCTATTATTTATTTACATTAAAACTTAAAAGACATTTTTTTTCTCTTTGATTGATTTTTTCCCCTTTGATTGATTCTTATCTTTTTTTGTATCTTTATCTTTTGATCTTTATATATATTTGTTTTGTTTTTGGTTTCTTTATATGTTTTGTTTTTGTTTTTTTATTAGGTATTTGTTTGTTTTACTTTTTGATTATTTTAGTTATTTTGATTATTAATGCATTTATCCATTCATTCATTCATTGATTCATTCAATCATTGATTCATTCAATCATTGATTCACTGATTCATTGATCCACTCACTCATTGATTCAGTGATTCATTGATCCATTCATTCATTCACTCATTGGGTCATTGATCCATTCAATCATTGATTCAATCATTGATCCATTCATTCATTCATTCATTCATTCATTGATTCCTTCATTTGGTATTTTTTCTTAATGAAAAGAATCATGAGAGAATGACAAATTCAATAAGTATAAATGGTACAACTTTGTATCCCCTAAATGATGATGAATTCATGTGAAAGATTTTTAGGAAAAAGATTAAAGAACCCAAGAATGAGATTTCTTAATTGAAGGTGAGAAAGGAAAAGTTGGTTGGGTTGGGATTTGGGATTTGAGGGATAGATTGGATTTGAGGGATAGATTGGATTTGAGGGATAGATTGGATTGGGTGGTGTGTATTGTGTGTGTGTGTCTTTTATGGAAACTGTAATGTGAAGTGATCACCACACTGTTTCCAGAAATTTGGATTTTGGATTTCAAAAATTCTGGACTATTTGGTTTCAAGAGCATGACCCCTGTGCATGATACTAAGGCTGTGTTCACTTACAGCGCTTTGCAGAATTGATGAAAAAAACGCTTGAGTTTTCAAAAAAAAAAAACCTGTGAGTTTTTTCAAAAACTTATTGAGCTTTTCGAAAACTGAGCAAGCTCTTGTGCGTGATTGTTATTGTCAATCAATGGAACCAACTTCTTGGCCAGTTTTTGAAAAACTTGATCACTTTTTGACAAAACTCGGTTTCTTTTTTAAAAAAACTCGTGGTTTTTTTTTCTCCAAAGTCATCAAATGTGAACTGATCATCACACTGTTTCCAGAATTTTGGATTCTGGATTTCAAAATTCTGGAAAATTTGGTTTCAAGAGCATGATTGAGCCCCTGTGCATGATACTAAGGCTGTGTTCACTTACAGGGCTTTGCAGAATTGATGAAAAAAACGGTTGAGTTTTCAAAAAAAAAAAAAACCCTGTGAGTTTTTTCAAAAACTTATTGAGATTTTCGAAAACTGAGCTAGCTGTTGTTTGTGATTGTTATTGTCAATCAATGGAACCAACTTCTTGGCCAGTTTTTGAAAAACTGATCACTTTTAACAAAACTGGGTCACTTTTTTAAAAAAACTCAAGGTTTTTTTTTCTCCAAAGTCATCAAATGTGAACTGATCAGCACACTGTTTCCAGAATTTTGGATTCTGGATTTCAAAATTCTGGAAAATTTGGTTTCAAGAGCATGATTGAGCCCCTGTGCATGATACTAAGGCTGTGTTCACTTACAGGGCTTTGCAGAATTGATGAAAAAAACGGTTGAGTTTTCAAAAAAAAAAAAAACCCTGTGAGTTTTTTCAAAAACTTATTGAGATTTTCGAAAACTGAGCTAGCTGTTGTTTGTGATTGTTATTGTCAATCAATGGAACCAACTTCTTGGCCAGTTTTTGAAAAACTTGATCACTTTTTAACAAAACTTGGTTTCTTTTTTAAAAAAACTCTTGGTTTTTTTTTCTTCAAAGTCATCAAATTTGAACTGATCATCACACTGTTTCCAGAATTTTGGATTCTGGATTTCAAAAATTCTGGAAGATTTGGTTTCAAGAGCATGATTGAGCCCCTGTGCATGATACTAAGGCTGTGTTCACTCACAGCGCTTTGCAGAATTGATGAAAAAAACGGTTGAGTTTTCAAAAAAAAGAAACCTGTGAGTTTTTTCAAAAACTTCATTGAGATTTTCAAAAACTGAGTGAGCTCTTGTTTGTGATTGTTATTGTCAATCAATGGTACCAACTTCTTGCCAAGTTTTTGAAAAAACTTGATCACTTTTTAACAAAACTTGGTCACTTTTTTAAAAAAAACTCAAGGTTTTTATTTCTCCAAAGTCATCAAATGTGAACTGATCACCACACTGTTTTTCAGAATTTTGGATTCTGGATTTCAAAAATTCTGGAAAAGTTGGTTTCAAGAGCATGATCAGCCCCTGTGCATGATACTAAGGCTGTGTTCACTCACAGCGCTTTGCAGAATTGATGAAAAAAACGGTTGAGTTTTTGAAAAAACTTGGTCACTTTTTAACAAAACTTGGTTTCTTTTTTGAAAAAACTCAAGGTTTTTTTTTTCTCCAAAGTCATCAAATGTGAACTGATCATCACACTGTTTCCGGAATTTTGGATTCTGGATTTCAAAATTCTGGAAAATTTGGTTTCAAGAGCATGATGAGCCCCTGTGCATGATACTAAGGCTGTGTTCACTTACAGGGCTTTGCAGAATTGATGAAAAAAACGGTTGAGTTTTCAAAAAAGAAAAAAACCTGTGAGTTTTTTCAAAACCTCATTGAGATTTTCAAAAACTGAGCAAGCTCTTGTTTGTGATTGTTATTGTCAATCAATGGTACCAACTTCTTGCCCAGTTTTTGAAAAAACTTGGTCACTTTTTGACAAAACTCGGTTTCTTTTGAAAAAAACATCCAGGTTTTTTTTTCTCCAAAGTCATCAAATGTGAACTGATCACCACACTGTTTCCAGAATTTTGGATTCTGGATTTCAAAAATTCTGGAATGTTTGGTTTCAAGAGCATGATTGAGCCCCTGTGCATGATACTAAGGCTTTGTTCACTTACAGCGCTTTGCAGAATTGATGAAAAAAACGCTTGAGTTTTCAAAAAAAAAAACCTGTGAGTTTTTTCAAAAACTTCATTGAGATTTTTGAAAACTGAGTGAGCTCTTGTTTGTGATTGTTATTGTCAATCAATGGTACCAACTTCTTGCCCAGTTTTTGAAAAAACTTGGTCACTTTTTGACAAAACTTGGTTACTTTTTTAAAAAAAAACTCAAGGTTTTTTTTTCTCCAAAGTCATCAAATTTGAACTGATCATCACACTGTTTCCAGAATTTTGGATTCTGGATTTCAAAAGTTCTGGAAGATTTGGTTTCAAGAGCATGATTGAGCCCCTGTGCATGATACTAAGGCTGTGTTCACTTACAGGGCTTTGCAGAATTGATGAAAAAAACGGTTAAGTTTTCAAAAAAAAGAAACCTGTGAGTTTTTTCAAAAACTTCATTGAGATTTTCAAAAACTGAGTGAGCTCTTGTTTTTGATTGTTATTGTCAATCAATGGCACCAACTTCTTGACCAGTTTTTGAAAAAACTTGGTCACTTTTTGACAAAACTCGGTTTCTTTTTAAAAAAACATCTAGGTTTTTTTTTTCTCCAAAGTCATCAAATGTGAACTGATCACCACACTGTTTCCAGAATTTTGGATTCTGGATTTCAAAAATTCTGGAATGTTTGGTTTCAAGAGCATGATTGAGCCCCTGTGCATGATACTAAGGCTGTGTTCACTTACAGCGCTTTGCAGAATTGATGAAAAAAACGCTTGAGTTTTCAAAAAAAAAAAACCTGTGAGTTTTTTCAAAAACTTATTGAGATTTTTAAAAACTGAGTGAGCTCTTGTTTGTGATTGTTATTTTTAATGAATGGTACCAACTTGTTGCCCAGTTTTTGAAAAAACTTGACCACTTTTTAACAAAACTTGGTCACTTTTTTAAAAAAACTCTAGGTTTTTTTTTCTCCAAAGTCATCAAATGTGAAGTCATCACCACACTTTTTCCAGAATTTTGGATTCTGGATTTCAAAAATTCTGGAAAAGTTGGTTTCAAGAGCATGATCAGCCCCTGTGCATGATACTAAGGCTGTGTTCACTCACAGCGCTTTGCAGAATTGATGAAAAAAACGGTTGAGTTTTTGAAAAAACTTGGTCACTTTTTAACAAAACTTGGTTTCTTTTTTGAAAAAACTCAAGGTTTTTTTTTTCTCCAAAGTCATCAAATGTGAACTGATCATCACACTGTTTCCGGAATTTTGGATTCTGGATTTCAAAATTCTGGAAAATTTGGTTTCAAGAGCATGATGAGCCCCTGTGCATGATACTAAGGCTGTGTTCACTTACACGGCTTTGCAGAATTGATGAAAAAAAGCGGTTGAGTTTTCAAAAAAGAAAAAAACCTGTGAGGTTTTTCAAAAACTTATTGAGATTTTCAAAAACTGAGTGAGCTCTTGTTTGTGATTGTTATTGTCAATCAATGGAACCAACTTCTTGCCCAGTTTTTGAAAAAACTTGATCACTTTTTGACAAAACTTGGTCACTTTTTTAAAAAAACTCTAGGTTTTTTTTTCTCCAAAGTCATCCAATGTGAAATGATCACCACACTGTTCCCAAAATTTTGGATTCTGGATTTCAAAATTCTGGAATATTTGGTTTCAAGAGCTTGATGAGCCCCTGTGCATGATACTAAGGCCGTGTTCACTTACAGGGCTTTGCAGAATTGATGAAAAAAACGCTTGAGTTTTCAAAAAAAAAAAACCTGTGAGGTTTTTCAAAAACTTCATTGAGATTTTCAAAAACTGAGTGAGCTCTTGTTTGTGATTGTTATGTCAATCAATGGTACCAACTTCTTGACCGGTTTTTGAAAAAACTTGGTCACTTTTTGACAAAACTCGGTCACTTTTTTAAAAAAAACTCAAGGTTTTTTTTTTCTCCAAAGTCATCAAATGTGAAGTCATCATCACACTGTTTCCAGAATTTTGGATTCTGGATTTCAAAAATTCTGGAATATTTGGTTTCAAGAGCTTGATGAGCCCCTGTGCATGATACTAAGGCTGTGTTCACTTACAGCGCTTTGCAGAATTGATGAAAAAAACGCTTGAGTTTTCAAAAAAAAAAACTTGTGAGTTTTTTCAAAACCTTATTGAGATGTTCAAAAACTGAGCAAGCTCTTGTTTGTGATTGTTATTGTCAATCAATGGTACCAACTTCTTGCCCAGTTTTTGAAAAAACTTGGTCACTTTTTGACAAAACTCAGTCACTTTTTAAAAAAACTCAAGGTTTCTCTTTTGAAAACTCAAGGTTTTTTTTTCCTCCAAAGTCATCAATTATGCAAAGGGCTGTACAGCCAATGTAAGAACAATTGGCAGTTTTTTGACAAGGTGTGTTGTCATGGGATTTAATGAGAAAGTCAAAAACTCGGAAATCACATTTTGAGATTGAAAACTTTACTGTCATTGTTTTACAAGTAAGTTTCCTTTCCTCTCTCCCTATGTTCCCATTAAACCCTACTGTGCCATACCAAAAGCCGGTTCGTCTTGGTTATTTGATTTTTATGATTATTATTTTTTTGTTGGATGTATTTTTTATTTTATTTATTTATTTTGTGAATTGCCTGTTGACCGGTTTTTGAATTCCCTCCAATTTTCCCCTCAACCCAGTGTTATTCTCAAATTCCCTCCACTCCAATTCTTCACAGTCTCAGCGGCTGTCTTCCATCACTTCCTCATACCTTGTTTGATCTGAGCTATCATCCACTTGCCATCTTGAACGTCTCATGTGAGTTTTTATTTGTTTTTTGTTCGCTCACTACCTCTCAAAACTGACATTGTCCTTTATACAGATGCCTGTCAACACCTATCCCACCGATATCAAGTTGGTCGTGGTTTGCATGGTCATGCGTGGCATGCGGTTCCACGAGATTGTGTCGACCCTTGGCATTGACGTGTCCCTCACATCGGTCCGCCGATGGTTCAACTTGTATCAGACCACTTGGGCCGTGATCACAAACCCTGACAATCACATGACTCCAGGAGCTCACCCAGTTTTAGGGCCAGCTCAACATGAGCTCATACTTGACTCGCTTCAACATGATCCTACCTTATTTCTGGATGAGCTTCAAGAGAAAATCACGGACTTCTATGGATTTGTAGTCTCCCTCAAGATGCTTTCAAACGAACTTCAAACACGTCTTGGATGGACTCAAAAGAAGGCTCGCACCGTCCATCCAAATCAATCGGAGGAGGCGCGAGGTGCTTACATTAGGCAGATTTTTGGAATTGACCCAGCTTGTCTTGTTTTCACTGGTGAGATACTTTTTTACTGATTTTTCTTTAGTTATGATATTGTACTGATATAATGTTATGTTTAAAGATGAAACTGCAGTCAACAAACGGCATCTATACTGCGAATATGCACACGCGCCTTGTGGCGAACAAACTGTGCGACTTGAGCGAGTGACCCGATCTCAGCAATGGTCCGTTTTACCAGCAATATCTTTAGGAGGACTTGTGGCCTTGGCTATTCAGCCTGGCGGATACTCAAGAATCAATTTTGAGGCTTACTTAGAAGATCATTTGGTAAGCAGTCTTCTTCCTTATTTTTTGGTATTCACAGTTGACCTATGGATTCATGATGCATGTAGTTGCCCGCTATGAATCCTTGGCCGGCTAGAAACTCAGTCCTTGTGATGGACAATGCACCTATCCATCACATAGGTAATATCAATGCACTTTGTGAAGCACGTGGGATCCGGCTTCTATACCTTCCAGCGTATTCACCAGATTTCAACCCCATCGAGTTGGGCTTTTCACCTTTGAAGTCTTGTTTGAAAAGAAGCCAAGCGCTGCCTTGAGCAATAAATGTGGCAGGAGAGGAAGTATCTATCTATTTGATGTGTTTGACTTTATTCACAGAACCACTTTGCACAAACATGTTCCAGAGTTGTTGATATATTTGATCCCTTATTTTCTTTGTAATTTCCACTATGTTGGTATTAAAATATATCTTATGTGTGCTATTCAGAAGTTATCTATAGTATATAAACCTGGTATTTTTCAATCAGCTTTCATTGAAGATTTTACAATAATTCTGACATCTTATAAGTTGAGAGTGCCTTGTTTGCAAAAGCTGTTGGGAGCCTTCCAAATAATCACCATGATCTTGGAGCGAGAACAGGTGACTTATTTTTTTTTGGGTCTAGAACACAAGTTCAACTTGTATATTTTTTGGATGTAGAACACAAAATTTCTAAGGGTACAGAACAACATTCTCTCAACAGTAGACAGTAAGTGGTGATATCACTCAAGGTATCTCACTTTAAAAAGCTTCATTTTCTTGCTTTCAGTATATCATAAACACTTTCAAACCACAATAATAATATATTGCTTAACCAATCAAACACACAATAATAACTAGATAACCATATTGTACAAGACTGCTGGTAATTATACTCGACTAACTCACACAAATAGATAGAACAGAGACTTTAGTAGAACAAGATTTTATAAACCACAGATAGATCATGTAATCAAGATAGATGATAACATTGTCACGGATAAAACTAATACAGTAGTGAACGCAAGGACAATAAGGTGATGTTTCAATTGATAAACAAACAAAAAAACAAACTATTCAATAAGATACTGAAACCACTGTACTCTGATAATATGATAAACGCTGGGTTAAAAATACTTTGAATTTAAAATGGTGGTTACGGATATGGGATACAATCCCATGTACTTGTATGATTGATTATATATATCCTGAGTTCAAAAGGAACCAAAGACGTAAAGTGATCAGTTAGTACACGTGACTTCATTTAAAACATGGTTATTCAAACTTACATTTTGAATAACAAGCTTGAGCCTCAGTCATAAGGCGGTTAGCAATTTGACGGTCTATACCCATGGAGGTTAGAGTGGATTCAGTAAGTTGGACACTGGGTATCAAGTCAGTCCACGACTTGATACCCCCTTCTTTAAGAAGCGTTTGAGTTCTTTCATCTTCAAATTTGATGTCACAGTCAGCAAGAAACAACTCCATCTCAATCAAATGAGAGGTCATGGGGTTATTGATCTCGAGGGAGATTGAGCTACTAGCACTTTTGCTTTCCCAGTTGCTTTCGAAATCACTAGACACATAAATCAGTTCTTTGCTTGAACCTTTGGGTTCTGGACCAGAAATTTTAGACAAAAGATTTCAGTATAGGGAACTGTGACTGAATAAAACTGGAAACTCTGCTCACGTTCTTCCACTTTGATCTTCTTGAGTTTGGGCTTGATATCTGTCATTTTACTGGATCCGGATGCAACACGTTTGTCGCCAATTTTTGCCAAGTCGGGTTTGGTATCAGCCATAACGCTAGACTTCGCTTGCAATTGTCAAGCACGTCCTTGTAAACAAATGTTGACCGATCATCCACACCCATATCAGGGTGAATCCACTGGCTCTTCTTGATTTCATCCCGGAACTCAGGCGTATTGGGAGGTATGTCATCAATCACTATATTGGCCATCTACATGATCGAAGTGTAGTCAGTTGAATACACTCCAAAGTTTGTACATAATCAAGCATATATATTTTGTGTAGTGTTATATGCATTATGGTTTTAAAAATATGAAAAAATATGCCAGACAATTGGAATGCATCAAAGGGCCCCCCCATTATTTTTTCATATTCCTCTGACCCTTGCCAGCTTCTCTATAATTTTCTATGTCTACTCAATTTTCTAAACTCCACGGTAAATTTGCAATTTGGTGTAGTGTGAGGTAGTGAATATGGTTAAATCTCTTCCCCCTGGTGCCAAAACTTAATTCTTATTGGCCATGTTTGCAGCAACTCAAAAATTGGCTTCATTGTCCAAGTGATGATGAAAGTGAAATTGACTAAAGAGAAATTTAGTGAACAATGGTCATTGATACATCTTGTGGGTTGGAGCACTATCAATTGAGTGATATCATCATTCTGTGATATTTAACATCTTGCAAGTGGGCTTAATAGTTGATATGACCTCAGACTGTTTGGTGGATTAGGTGGTTCAAGTTTTCCTCATCCTACAACATCTATTGGTGCTCCTGAAGGGTATTGATTAACTTCTTTTTGTATAGATTTTTGATTCCTTTGTCTTGTCTGGAGTAGACTGAAAGTTGGCAAATCCAAGACAGAATGAAATTGGTACAAAAGTAATGAATTACCAAAAAAAATCAATATGATAAAGTTTTGCCAAGGTGGATTAGACTGAAAAGTTGTGATTTCAAAAAAGGATGAAATTGGTACAAAAGGAGTGAACTACCAAAAAAATTCAATCTGATAAAGGTTTGAGAAAGTGAACTAGACTGAAAATTTGGGAAATCAAGAAAGAATGAGATTGGTACAAAAGGAGTGAAGTACCAAAATATTCAATCTGAAAAAGTTGTGAGAAAGTGAACTAGACCGAAAAGTTGTCAATCTAAGAAAGGATGAAATTGGTACAAAAGAAATGAATTACCAAAAACATTCAATCTGATAAGGTCTTGAGAAAGTGGATGAGACTTGAAATTTGGGAATCCAAGAATGGATGAAATGGGTACAAAAGGAGTGAGTTACCAATCACATTCATTGTAATAAGCACTGTGAATAAAAATATGAGATGTCATGTGATCTCATATATCTCTTTGCTTCAATCTGTGTTGGAGTTTTGTTTGGGTATCTTCAGTCTACTTTTCACATGAGCCGCAACTATCTAATTTTGATGCTGATGCACGATGTCTGATCATCCACAAAATCAATTTTAGTCAAGATATTGAAAAAATGAAAGTGGAGATGAGCTCTCATACCTTCCACATCCAAGTTGATCCCTGAGGCAGCATAATGCCCCAAGACATAAAGCTATTACAGCCAAACCTGTTCCTGTTATGATCTTTTGTGTCTTGGTGAAAGACGAACCACCCGATTCTTGATTCATTTCTGGGTATAGATAGTCCCCTGGTGGTTGATACCCCTGAACTTCAAGACTTGGTGGTGCATAAATGTGACCCTGTTCAGGAGTAAATGATAGAGGAGTGGGAGACCCCTCCTGCATTTTTCTATTCTTATAGATGGAATCTGGTTTAGGTCCATGCTGCTTTTCTGCCTGTGCCTTGATGAGAGCTGTATCTTTCAAATTCTGACTGTGTGCTTGAGTGATGTGTGGGTAGACCACATCACTTGGTGCGTATCCTGCTGGGCTACCTATCCCAGTTGGAATCACAGAGCTGGCCATATCAAGTTGAGGAAGCAGACCACCAGAAGTAGTGTGATACATTAACATATTGATGGTAACAAACATTTGTCGAAATCTCATCTTGGAAATGCTGTTAAATATATGGAAAATATCAGCACCCAAGCTTGATCATCTCTAAAGCCTCTAACCAATGTCATCAGTGATTAAAAGGAAGGACAGGACTGAAGTTTTGTTGCGATAAAAAAGACAGAAAGGATTGAAAAAAAACAATCATCTTTTGAGACTAGCAGATAGATAGGGTATGTCAAGGTTTTGAGAAATTACTCAGGGAAATCATATCAGGGATCTAAGGAAATATAATATCTCATGACTACCTAAGTTCTAACAAGTGAAATCTAGTTGGTATATAGTAGAAGGATACACAGACAGAGCACATCTTAGGGGAAAGAATATGAAGAACTGCAGGAAAATCAATATCTCTTGACTACCTAACAAGCAAAAGAGCATGGTTATATAGTAGGAATATAGAACAAGAGAGAGATAGCAGAATTTTGAGAGAATGCAAAAACGTACTGACCAAAAACAAATCTTGTAGCTGGAACTTTTATATATTGAGCTCTAAATCCACTAGATTTTCTAGCTATACTACAAGCTTCTGAATGAATAATTGGAAGGTGAAAGGGAATGAATTGAGTTTGAGCCTTGAGGATATGCTGCTGAACAAGAAATTGGAAAACTCCTTATAGTTGTGAAGATTTATGTAAGACTCTCCCCTCCAACTGGTGAAGACTCATTGAAACCATTTTTTCAGTGAGGAAGGTCAATAAAGAGATCTTATACCACACAGACACACATAGATTGGTCAAATTTGATTGCAAACTTTTACTCAATGCACTGTCACAGGATCTACCTGAATTTTCATCACTTTTTGATTTCACTCAAGTCAAGTGTTGATATTGAATTTGTAAAAAAAATCAATGAAGATATCATTGTAGCACTCTCAATCAACCTCAAAATATTACACCATCACACCAGACTCTATACATAACACATATTTCAACAAAAGTATCATTTTGAAGAGGTGTTACAATTTCCTACCAGGTGTGACAATTGAATCAGACCCGCATGTGCCAGATCATAACACTACGCCAGATCACTAATTTACCGCTGAGTTTAAAAAATTGAAACTGTAGAAAAATATCACCAATAAAGGAGAGGTCGTAAAAATCTGAAAAAATAATGGTTCAATTCATGGGTGCTGCTCCCTCATTTTGCATATTTTTGCATATTTTTGCCATGAGTCTTGAAGTCCTCCCAAATCAAAATGCTCACAGGGGATATTATGTCAGAAACTCAAATTTGGTCTCAAACTAGCAAGATTTGGGCAAAAACCCCCAAGCGCACAAAAGCATGAGGATTTTTGTTCAATCATCTGAACACTTGCAATTTATGGAAGCCACATGATGGCTGTGCAAGGTTTATTAAGGTGCTGAAGCCATTGTAGTAATGGTTTCTATGCTTATATATGTTTCCTGCTGTGTACGGCTATTGATATATCTCACTCATTCTTGGATACACACAATGTTTTTTGTGCACCCAAGCTGTAGACAGAGTGGCATTCAGAATGTCAAGACACTACATGTTTTGGAGCAAAATTGACAATGCAAGGTCACTGTCTCTCTACCTGCCAGTTTTGGACCAAAATTGGGTTTCTGACATTATTTGCATTGTGGTTGTAAAAATTTGAAAAAATATGCCAGATGATTGGAATGCACCAAAGGGCCCAACCAATATTTTTTTCATATTTTTCTGACTCCTCCCAGCTTCTCCATAATTTTCTATGTCTGCCCAATTTTCTAAACTCAGCAGTAAATTTTCAATTTGGCATAGTGGTAGATCTTGAACCGGACTTCAATTGTCATCAGATTGTTCTTTTCAAAAGTCTCTCGAGCCAGAGTTCTGACCCTGTGTAAAGGGTCTTGCCTGAAACACGTCGCACATTGATCATGTCTGACCCGATCCTCAGGTGTTTCCAAAACTGGATTGGAAAAGCAAATCAGTGGATTATGATGCCATAAAACGGTGTATTAGATCAGTACTCACTTGTGTTCATGTGGCCAATCAAAGGGGTTGCAGCCGGTGCCATTGAATTTTTTTTGGACATATTGAAAACTATCAAAGACAAAATATAACATCAGATCAACGGAAAGATCAAGAAGAAAACAAACAAGAATCAGCAGACGTAGAATGGAGATCTTGTATTTGGTAAAACAAAGTATTGAAGGATGATATAGAAAGTGTGAAGATAGATTTGTTCGATAAATTGTGAATTGTGATGTTAGATCTGGCTGGGATATGTAGAAATGACAGTGGTGGGTTTATAAAGTGAGGAGGTGAAGAATCGATTGATTGAAATAAGGGGAAAGACATCTTATGAGATGATGTCGTTGCAATAAGAGGATGGTTTCCGGTAATCATTTTGAAAAATGAATAGCCGGAAAGAGAGAGATGGAAAATGTTAGGAAGAGGAAATGCAGAACTATTTGTCCAATCATAAGGATAGACAATACACTTCAGTCTAAAAGTCAAAAAATGCTGAGTTTTGGACTTTCAGAGTAAAATCCCGTGACGACACATCTTTTCAAAAACTACCAATAGTTCTTACATCGGCTGTAAGCACTTTTTTGCAAAAATTCACATTCTTGAATGTCGAGAAATCACATTCTGTGAAATGTGTTTGATTTCTTATTTACAAGCATTCTGTAAATCACAGAATGCTCATAAAAAGTATTTTTTCATCACTTTTCAAGAATTCGCTATTAGAGCATTCTCCTTGATAGGAAGTGATTTCCTGACCATCTGGCCACGCCTTTGGAAGACCCTTTTCCACAAATTTGGACAAGTCCCAATCCATTGTACGGCACTCACTTGACAAAACTATTGTAATCAACCATCACCTCACCCTCCTGAATACAACCAACATCACACCACAATCTCTAATCTTCTATATTGATTCAGTAGAATCAAAGAAATAGAACTTAACACTAATGAGAGAGATTCTCCTCTTGTCTCCGTTTTTATTCCCTTTCTACTTTTTTCATTTGTGATTTCATGACTTGAAAACATCAAAGTGGTCATCAACAAGTGCAATTGCTTATCAACGTGGTTTTTAGCCTTGCTCTGTAAACAGTCCCTTCGAGTGTGAGAAGAATTTCATCCTCACAGATAACTCTTGCTTCAGTGTCAGGTATAAGAGTGATATGAATATCACACTTGAGAAAAATTGAGATCGTTTTCATATTGGAACCGGCCATGCATACCTCCTTTTCCAGTTCCTCATAAGCCCTGGAGGATATTGATTGGGTATGTATCCAAGCTTAAGGACCTAGAGGACAAAGGATGAAATGGCATGAACAAATAGTGTAGCCCAATAAAATATAAAGAGAGGAGTGATGAGGAGTGATGATCATGAGTTGAACCCCCACAATCAATCAGTTTCTGAGACAAATCAAGCAAATTATGTATTATCACTTTTTTTTCAGAACATGAATTTCAGATTTCAAAAAAAAACACTTTTCTACATGTAGAAAAGTGCTGTCCTAGATTGCAATTTATAGAACTCGCGGCTGAGTGAAGGCGGCCTAAATATAGCTCAAGATACTGTTATACATGTGATCTACAAAGTTGACCCCTTGGTATTGAACAAGTCTTTGGAGTCTTTGAAGGCCTGAAAAAAGGATACTTGTGTGCTCTGTTCTTAAGCAATTCATCAGTGTAATACCTTCAAGAACCTTAATCCTACAAGCTATCCAGCCTTGTTGTCATGGATAAGCATTCACTCGAGCAATTTCTGGTGAGAAATCAGATTCTGTAAAATTTATGGTTATTTGATCATATATGTTTGATTTTTGCATTTAAAATTTTACAGAATGTGATTTTGGTCAGAAATTCCTTGTGTGAACATACACTGCCAGCATTAAAGAGGTTCCCAGATGGGAATATGGGTCCTAGTGATCACATTCCCATCCTGCTACTGTTACACAGTTCCACGAATATTTCCTGAGTAGCCATTGTGATATATGTAGTCAATATTTTGAGATGTGTGTCTCAATTTGAACAAAGTTACAGCATGTATTACACATGAACTTCTTATCTAGATGAGCAGATAACTGAGCGAACCTGTATGTAGCTGATAGCTAAGGATTTACTCAGATGTTTGCACATATGTAGTGTATGCTTTATGGCTCAGATGTGCAGTGCAAGATGATTTGATGCACCATTCTTCTCTCAATGATATTCCCAGCCTAGGTCATGTTCCGACCAGGGAACCTATTTAATGCTGGCAGTGATACTCTCATTGTCAGCCAGGGCATAAGCTAAGGTGTTAACTTATCCTCTGGCTGACATATGAGGAGATCAAGCCACGAGTGAAAGGCTAGTAACAATATCTCAAAGAATAGTCTTACAAATATATTAATTAACATATTTTCTTTTCTCGTATTATTTCATAATAAAATGTTCTTTTTTTCTCATGTTTAGTCTACATTTCATTTTCTACTTTTCTTTTTCAAATACGCTCTTTCTTGAATAATCTTCATTAATTAATTAAAACTTAATATAGTGTTGTCAATTAATTAACAAAGGCTAAGAATTCCTGAAAGAGGTATTTGTTCTCAGTTCTTGATTCTCAAAATGGATTGAGGACCCAATTTGAGTTTCATTACATATAAAACCTATAAAGGATCCTAATACGTGGGAACTGTTAGTCCTGAGGTCTGTGAACAAGTATCACTCGATGGGATGATTACCTAAGTTGATTATGGGATAACTGGTCTAATAGGGTTATTAACCAAGGTGGATGATTGTTAGGATTATTCCATTATTACTCAATATGTCGTAACTCCGGAAAAGCACCTTTTTATTTGATTATTCATTACTAATAATTGTTAGCGCTCTCTACGTTGTTTAGGGTATAAAACCCCTGCTGTTGTCTTGTCTAAATTGTTTTTCTTCATTCCTTTTATAACATCATTAATCAAAGCTTCAAGTTTATCTTGCTTCAGTTTACTACTGCGTCCATCTCACTCCAACCTCCTTTAAAACTTGTTTTAAACCATCTTGGTTAGTGTTAGCCACGCTCTTAGTTCTTTCTGAATCAATTTCCTTGCATCTATCTTTGATTAAGATCATTATAATAATCACGCATTAAGCTTGAATTGAGATCACTGGACGTGTGTTTAACCACGCTTGTTGACACTCATAGAGTACAGTTCCAGAGGCTTTGGAAAGTGTTTGCCATGAATACTCCACAGCTTTGTGTGGTTGATGCATTAATTCTAAATTGGGAGTGAAATACCCTATAGTGCACCAGTTGTGGGACATGAGATTGGTTTCTTGACAAGTTTGAATGTCTATCATGAAAGAAGAGTAACAATAACATCGGGAACTTAGGACTTGCTTTACCTCACAATCCAACTCCTTTGGCCTTGGCAACTTCTGCTTTGAGGTCCACACATCAACACACGTTCAGTTGTGTCAAGTGATCTTGCACATGAGATATTTCAGGGTCATGTTTCAAGTCAAGCAAGTCACCCATCCATTCTCAACTAGGTGATATCTAGGTTTGAACAAACTAGAATGACATTTGTATTTCAAATTTATGTTGATCAACTTAAGCTTTGCTGGTGTACCCTAGGCAAACCATAACTTTCCTTACACCTGGGAAGTTTAGGTCTCTTTGGGGGGTCCCCCTTGTAGAAAGGGGCGGTAGGGAACACCTGCCTCTGTAGATGGGAGTGCTCTGAATGGTGGGCTAGGCAAACCCATCTACAGAAACTTAAACTGAAATAGTACAAGACACAAATAGACATAGATTGAAAAAGGGAAACACCCAACAGAGAGTGCTACCAGAGGGCTCCAATAATACCCCAGCACTTACTCAGCAGGACTGGTGGCCATTACACCAACCAGGGTGGGGGGTGGGTTTGAAAAAAGGGAGAAGGCAGTGAAGCAACAACTGTGTCACATGGAAAGGGCCGGTACCATTGTGCCTTTGGGTACTGCCTATCATCAAAGCCTCTTTTATCAATCACTCTACACTCAAAGTTTGCTATGCTTCTCAAGTTTAGAATTTGTAACTGTGAAGATCCATTTGGGAATCTGATTCTCAGTCTGGGAGACAAACTGTTGGAAATCCAAAGGACAGAAAAAATTAACAAGTAGAGGAAGATACAGAGGTAGATAACCAAGAGATTGAGATTCCAATGAGTTTCTTTGTACCTGAGTGGAATTGCTTTAAGGTCTGTTTGGCTGTGCCATCTCATCTGAAATCTAACTTGACCTTCTGCCCAGTAGGGTTTGGGCAAAGAGATTTTCATCCTGATTTTTGGTGACAGATGACAGTCAGATGGTCACCAGATGTGCAGCCAAACAGACCCTAAGTGAACTATTGTTGTACTAGTACATCTACTCATCCCTTGTCTGGAAATTCAAATTCAAGTTGAAGGATTCAGATTGGGTCTGGAGGCTTGGGTGGGATTTGTGTGCTTACTATCTGAAAGAAGCAAAATATTTGGAATGGTAATCTAAGCAGCTTCAGAAGATCTGTCCTCTTCCCCCCTGACTTTTTATCTATGTATTGTATTATTACAGAAAATGGGATCTTGGTTTTGAAGGAGTCAATGGAATCAACAATCCTCACTTATGCACTAGTGATGGTCATGATAAACTCAAGCCTTATGGCATATGTATTTACGGTTTTATTGATAAATGGTCAAGGAAGTTTTTGAGCCTTCAAGTTGGGCAACCAAACAACTACCCGCAAGTAGTTGGTCCCTATTTTCTAGATCTTGTCTCTGCTGTTGGAGGATTCCAGTCAAAACTTCAACTGATCACAAAACCAAGACTGGTGATTGTATCAACACTGCCACAGTTACGTTACTATTTGTAGTATAGTAACAGTATAGTAACTGCGTTACTTAGTATCGGTCTGACCAATACTTTACTTGCAGGTCCTTGGGATGGTATTGTCAATTTCAATACTGTATCGAGTAAAGTATCAGAAAGCCAATACTATACCCAGTAGTTGCTGGAGAAGTATTGGTCAATTATTCCGCCCATTTAGGCTTAGATACCGAGTACAGTATCGGTATTGCGGCGCAGATACCAATACAGTATCGAGTATAGTAACAGTATTGCTTCAAGATACTTTACTTGAGATGGCTGCCAATAGTATCGTGGTTTTTGATACCGTATTGGGTATCAGTATTGGATTGGTGATACTTTACTGAAGTGTTGCAAGATCAGTATTGTGGATTCAATACTTTACTGGGTATCGCCAATACTATACCAGTATAGTAACTGTGGCAGCGTTGATTGTATGGCTACATTCCCAGCTTTGTTTACACATATCTATGCTGGCGAGACTGTTGAATACAGTCAAACCTGTGCAAATGCATACCTGCGCAGATGCATAACCTGTGACAATGCATAGAAAAATTCCTAGATCTTGATACTTTTTACCGCCAAACTAGACAATGGAATTGCATAACCCGTGAAAATGCATAGGAAAAGTCTTCCACCCAAATTGTGCAATTGCACAGGTTTGACTGTACACATTGAATCATCACCACTACACCACTTCTACTCACAATCAAGAAATTGAGTCACTTTGGGCCCAGCTAATGCAAGCAAAGAATACAACTCTCTGCAATGATGAAAAACTGGCCATCAATACTGGGATGTATAATCCAAAGGACCCACTTCAGAAGTAAGTGCTTTACACTGAATAAGAACTTTTTTCTTTTTGGTTTCCTTGCTAACATGAACTACAAATTTTCTGTGTAGGGGTTTGTTTTTACAACTTTGGATACCTTTAGTTCAATGTGTGATGAATTCATTACTTCAAAAACCAAAATTCACACCTCTCAACTGGAGTGGCACCCAATATATCATCATGTTTCTAAACTCCTGAGAATCATGATGGTACCCAAGGACTTCATCCTGTACCCCACAAGGCCATTCAGGAGATAATCAATGATAAATACCCAGACCATGGGGCTCTTTTGCAAGTATCACCTCCCCATTTTCCCCTGCAAATTTCCACTTTGAATCAATGTTTGAGTATTCAAGAGGACCAAATCATACTCAACAATGTGTGGATAGTTTTTCAACAAGTTTCACCCTTGTTGAGACTGATTGAACCATAGCTGGATTTGGAGGGTGTTTATGAAGATGAAGATGAAGATGAGTAAGGCTAATTGTTTCTGAGTAAGATTGATTGTTTCTTCTTCACAGACTATCACCATGTCTGTCCCCCATGAGCACGTTGATGTGCTCACACAAAGAGTTGTGTGAAAAATTTGGACAAGTTTTCATTTAGTTTCATTTGTAGAAAATGTGAATCCTTTGTTAAGAGGCAATCAAAAACCTACCGTGTGTTCATTGTCTGTTAGATTTTGAAAGAAAGGCTTCATAGTGCCTTTCTTTTCCCACAGCAGGCCATATTGGCCTCCCTTTTGAGACTTGGACAGTGTCGCAGCTCAAGTGTTCATGACTATGTACTGTTATTATCTGTGCCAAATATATGTTATCAAATATGAATCTCAATTTGTTCAACTGCTTTCCTTAGGGCTGTTTCAACACGCTGCAAACACACTATTTGAAGTCTGTAGCAAGTACCTGCTCAACACGCAGGTTTCTTCAGATGGAAGTGATCGACTTGATACACTTGCATATCAAGTCAATCACTTGATACAAACAAAAAAATCACGGTCATCAATAACAGTGTTGATGATTGGTAAGTATAGCTGGATATATGCACAAGCAACGCTCAGCGGTCATAATGCCAGTTGAAGGACATGGTGCTTTGTCCAAAATGGGCTCACTGGTGTAAAAAGAGAAGATTCTTTGTAAATACTTCATTCCAGAATGTGCACCGTTTGGCACCGCCGTTGTCAGAAACAGAGTGGAACCAACTCAATCAGACTGCCTATGTCTGATCAATGTCTCACTTAGACAAAGGGTGGTTGGTACAAGTTTTGGAAGACATATTTGAAGGGTCTAAAAACCTTCTACAAGATGTCTTTTGTGTGAGCGCAACAACATACTCATACGGGACGGACATGGTGTATGTAAATCAAGGAGCAGTTAAATGTACAATATCATCAAACTCAATTCCAAGATTCACACAACAGCCAGTTTTTTATTTCATTTACATTCCTTCTCATTTTGATATTTGTGGAAACAAAAATACATGAGTTTATTTCCCATTTACATCAGGTTCAGCTGTGAATTTGGGTTTCACCACTTCTTGTGTGGTTTTTCATATCACCTAATCCCTCAATCAATCAACAACCTTTCCAATCAAAGCAACTGTTGGGTTTCCAAATAGGTTGAAATTTTGAGATTGATTGTCAAATTCAAATTCAATTGTTTGAGAACTTAGAATAATCAAAAATACTTGACATACATTTTTTAAAACAGCCTCATGATTTCAATGTCATAAGTTGGGTAGAACAATCAATAAGCAAGTGACACAAACTCCGTCAAATGACCAGGTTCCAGATTGTAATTGATCACCCTGATTTGTGATTATACTCTTTGCAATTTCAAGATACTTATGTAAATTTCAAAGAAAGTGTTATAAAAAGAGAATTAGAAGGTGAAGACATTTTTTTCTTGAGATAAGAGCAAGCCTATTCATCATTTTGATGGCAGTGTAAGCATTAGTGGATTGATATCGGTTGAAGAAGAAAATTAAAAGGTGAAGACCA
The DNA here is from genome assembly GCF_000204055.1 of Melampsora larici-populina 98AG31. Taxonomy (NCBI): domain Eukaryota; kingdom Fungi; phylum Basidiomycota; class Pucciniomycetes; order Pucciniales; family Melampsoraceae; genus Melampsora; species Melampsora laricis-populina. Next base: position 876,473 of record NW_006768799.1, on the reverse strand, counting down.
TTGGTGTTGAGATGAGAACTTGCCAATTTGATTGTGATGTGTACATAGTAGGATCTAGATGGAAAACCCAAAAACCCAAAAACCAGGTGACAGAGACTTCACATCTTGGCTTCTGTAGATTTGACTGGTGAAGGAAATGTGGTGGATATGCATTGTGACAATACATCAGCGATTCACATTGTAAGGGAGAGCTCATCAAACAGACAAACAAGGCATAATACTGATCAAGAATTTTATCACATTAAGAAATAAGTATACAAAGGGGAGAATGTTTCCTGAGATGAATATATAGATACAAAATTACAACCAGCCAAGATAGTTATAGAAAACCATTAGGGCTTATCATACATGAGAATGGCATTAAATCTGTTTTATCTTGTGTCATCACTTGATGTGTACTCTTTATGGAATTTGTTTTTTTCATTTTTTTTTCATTTTGACTGATGTCTGTGACTTGTTGTGGGGGGGTGTCATAGACCCGGTACCGTGCACGATTGCGGTACAGCCATCACGTGCTAAATCGTACGTGGTCCTTTGTTCCATTGTTTCCCAATTCAGAGTTCCAGGGAACATCATTTGGGGATTCCATGTGTTCTGATCGTGCTTACTTGTTTTGTTTCTCAATTTGTTCACTATACCCAGCGTCCCCGAGTGCACACTCACGTACGAGTGATCGAATACTCTTCCCAGTGATGAATTTAGATGGAGTGATGTAGACAAAACCAAAGATCGGTCAGGGATATGTCTACACAGATCACGATTTCAACTCGTCACGGTATTGATCTGATGTGAATGGATGATGTGTTGAAAGCAGGTCGGACTTTGAAGATGAATAATGAATGCAAAATAGAATCACAACACAACAAACACATCCTGGATCGTCGAGAAGATGGACTTGGCATTCTTGCCACATGGATATGATCGAGGTCACGTCAAATCAATCAACAATCCAGCAGATCCGATTTCCATGTGGGATCCCATGAAGGAGGCGTCGAAAGCGAACCGAAGGATGGTTTTGACACTGTCAATCTGCTTTCGGTACACTAGTCCATCTACGAACATCAGTCTGTCGCTAGGTCCGGCAGCAGGGAACACAGATGATTGGAATGTGTCTCTGACGAGAGTAGGAATGAGCGGCGAGGAATCAGGTATAAAATGAGGCTTGAATCGTAACCTTTTCATCCTCATTCCACATCCTACAAATTCATCTTTAGCTCGTCCATTTCCAATACCTTTTGATCAACATCACTATAACTATTTACTGGATAAATTAGTCATCTCACTTTGTATACTGCAACCGACAAAAAACCTTTCAATCAAATCTATCAAACAAATCTTCACTAGACAATATGCGTTCATTTACCATTCTTATCTTCGCTATGGTTGTTCTCTTCCAATCTCTCCTCGCAGCTCCCTCTACTCTTTCGGTTCGTTCAGAACAGACTGTTGGACAAATGTCAGCAGAGTCGAACACGATCCGTCAAAAACTTCTTGGTCTTGGTTTATCTCTCAATATCCTTGGGAATTATGCCAGCAACTATGGTTACCCATTGTATACATGTGGTAATGGTTATATCTTAGGTTGTGGGCTGTCTAACTACCAAACCACCTGCTGGAGTGTTTCGAATTGCAATAATGGATACGGTTATGCAAACTCGGTGGGTTACTTGAATGGATACTTCAATAACTTGATAACCTTGAGAAAAGCGGAATTGAAATCAGAAGTAAATCACAAAGAAGTAAGTGTTAGGATTATCAATGAATAGATCAAAAACACATTATAAACTAATAATGTTGGATTTCTATCTCGTGATGTTTGATTAGAACGAGAATCAAGCTTAAGGAAATCAAAATTTGTTCAAGTACTAACGGGTTCTTTGAAGTCTTTTTGAAACATGTAAGTTGTTGATCTTATCATCTTAAAAATCAATCGGATTTCAAAAGTTCTCTAACTCGTTGGTTTGTTTCACTTTTCGAATCTTAGCGTGGTTTGCACAGGTTGCATTCATTCTCCCCCCCAAAAAATTACTTTTCTTGAATATATATTTGTCGATTTTTCTTTTGATGTTTTTATTTTGTTGGTTGTTGGTTTATCAAAAGCAAAAAAATCTCGTTTCTTGTTTATATCTTTTAGTTGAAAGTGTCTTTCCTTCTCTATCTTCGTTGGTGGTTAAACGTATATGAGCTGATTATTTGTGCTATCTCTGTGTATGAAGTTTTTTCACCATTATATGATACATGGATCTTATGTACCCCTACCTAGCTATCTGTCTTTTGATGAAAAATGTTATTTTGGATTTGAAAAGATCTTACTATACTTCAACCTGTGTTCCGCTTTGAGGACAAACAAAATCCAAGTTTTCTAATCAAAAAGAAGTGCTAAGATTTGGTTTCTTGATGTGAAATTGAGACTTCTTGCTAGAAACTGAATCCAAATTTTGAAAGTTACAGTTTCTTTTCATCTTTGTCAACTTTCAAAAAACTTCTTATGTAACATTGGATTAAGATATTAATCATCTTGACATGGATTATCAAGATTGTGTGACACTGTTGGCCAATGGCACAACATCTTCAGTGAGTTCCATCAGCACTTGAAATCAGGTTTGAACACGAGTACAGTGGCACTGGACAGGCCAAAACCAAACAGCCAGCACCAAAGGGAAAATCTAGAACATCCACACACAGACAAACACAAAAACTCCACACCCACAAATTCAAACAAGAATCAGAAAATACTTTCCAAGAAACCTTAAGACCACATTTTGTGGCCCTTACAAAGGGTATCCAACCCCAGAAAGTTGATTTTTGTTGGCTGACCATTTCAACTCTTCAACTTTCACTTTTGTTTATTTTATTTCTAGTTCCAGACCCACCAATTGCTTCATGTTTTTACTAACACTTTTCTGGGCTAGAGATTTATTTGATTCTTGGATTGTCAAATTGTTCAAAGTAGAAATTTTCTCACAAAAACCATAACCATTGTTTGTCTTGCAAATTCAAATATATTTCAATACTTTTCTAGATGTTTTAATGACATTACAATATTTGGAGATGAGAGATGATGAATTGAGTGGGTGTTCATGGTGCTTAACACTAAAATTTTGATGTGAGTTGCACTTGAGAAGGGGGGATTGGAGCTAGGACTTGTACATTTTGAAATAAAAGATGTAATCTGCCCAATTTCAGGTCAAATAAGTTACTTGTCAAAGAATTAGTGACCTATTTGGTCCATTACTATAATAGGCAGAATAAGCTACTTATGGGTACCCTAATAACATAGGGAGAGGTATCAAAACACTGTGCAGAACGGTCTTTCAAAATTTGAGTTATGAAAGTCACATCTTGAGATAAGTAGCTCGAAAAAAGTTGTACCAAATGTGCCTTAAAGCTTAAAATCCCCACAAGTTGAGTCCAAAAGAGCCACATCAATTTGGACGCGGCAAAATGAAGAGATAAGTGAGCAAAGTTTTGTTTTCTTGAGCCAGCCAGCCAGCCCCCACTGGCAAAAACCTTTCCAACAAGCAGTCCACAGCCTCTGGTCCCCCCACGGCTGGGCCATAAACTTTAAAAATAAAAGTATGACCCAGTAGCAAGTGCCTGAAAGAAAGAGGAAGGATAGAAACTCAAGAAAGAGATGAAGAATATTGCCAATAAGAACCCAAAACAAAAACCCATCTTGGAAAGAGTACCAGCTGGAAATTAACTTCTTTCTGACATCATACATAGCTCTTTCTAGACAGGAATTACATTCTACAAATTTAAAAATGCAAAGATGAACCATACTTCACCAAAAAAGCACTTCACATTTTGCAGAATGCAATTTTTGACCAGAAATTTCTTAAGGCTGCGTTCACTTAGCCCGGATTTTGAGAAATCGTGTTTTGCTTGACCGCTTTTCTACACGTAGAAAAGCGAAATTTGTGAAAAAAAACAGAAAAACACGTTTCATGAAGAATCAGGTCATGAAGCGTTTGATTTACGTGCAATTAAGAGGTTTTCAGTTGTTGATCAGGTTGATCACTTTCCTCTGATCCCCCATGCAATCCAAAAGCCAAACTCGCATCGCTCATGATGTCGAGCTCTTCTGATTCCACCTCCACATCATCATCAACATCATCAGCATCTTCTCGAAGTCCACTCCGCATCCTCCAGACCATTATAAAGGCTGGTCAAGAGTATTTATCATCAATAGTAACTTATAAAAGACCGTGTTGAACTTCAAAGCTTCGTGGTAATCAATATACTCAGGAGATATTAAACGGAAGCGACGTACGGTTTTTAGAACTATGTCAAATGGACAAGCTCGCCTTCAAGGGCTTGATGAAAGCGCTTGAAGGCAAGCTTGTCATTCAACGAAAGCGCAGTGTCACAGTCGAAGAGCAAGTGATGATATTCCTTTTTATTGTTGGAAACTCCGGAACGAATTGCCTCGCTGGCGAAAGATTTCAACGCTCAGGACACACCATCAGCCAATACTTCAACCGTGTCTGCCTTGCTATAGCCTCACTTGAATCAGTCTTCATTGTCCAACCTACTGGGGGTGAGATTTGTCCAAAAGAGATTCGAAACAAATCCCGGTTCTTCCCGTATTTCAAAAAGTGCATGGGTGCTATTGATGGCACCCACATTCCATGTATTGTACCCGCCGATCGACGCCAAGCTCACCGGAATCAAAAGGGAAATCTCAGCCAAAACGTGTTGGCCGGCTGTTCTTTCGACATGATGTTCACGTTTGTGTATGCCGGTTTAGAGGGATCACATGCCGATGCACGTGTCCTTCACTGAGCGCTTGAAGAGCAGTGTTTTGTAGTCCCAGATGGTAAGCTTCTTTGATTCTTTTCCCTATCTTGATTGTTGTATGTATTGATTTGATTCTTTTTTTTGTTTCAGACCACTTCTATGTGGCGGACGCTGGATACGCCAACGTTCCGGGATTCCTAACCCCTTATCGCTCTGTACGATATCACCTCAAAGAGTGGGAACATGTGGGATTACGGCCTCAAAACGCCAAAGAATTATATAATCATCGGCACTCTGCCCTTCGAATTGTGATCAAACGCATCTTTGGCGTTTCGAAGATGCGGTTTCCGATACTTGCGATGATGCCGTCCTACCCCTATAAAACGCAAGTGATGATCGTCATAGCGTGCTGTGTTCTCAACAACATCATACGAATAGAGTCTGGTGAAGATGAATTTTACGCCAAGTATCTTTTAAAAGAACGTTTGGAGACAAGATTAGCAGGAGACACCGAACCAGACTGGGTTGAGCCTAACCCCAATGAGCGTACCCAAGCCGCTGATCAAAGAAATGACCTCGCAGAATGGATGTTTAGGGATTATATAGCTGTGCCTGTAGCGCGTAGGCACGCCTAGAGTATCAAATGTATCATTTTTATCATTGTAACCCTTTGTTTTGTTTTGTTTTATCATTGTAAACCGTTGTATCATTGTAAACGATTTGAACTCACTATCGAGAATGGACATTTAGGGCACATTTGTAGACTTCAACTTTGTTTGTGTATCATTTTATCATTTGATTTGATCTAATATATAATTCGTTTTTCATACAACGTGAGCGCTAAGATACAAAAGAGTGACTGATGATATAGATATAGAAATTTGAATAGTACTGTTGTTGATAACCTCAATAAACTACCTTCTTTCACTCATCATCTGCCTCCTGATACTCATGCAGCACACCGGCTTCTTCTTTCAACCAATCCCACCGATGCTCGGGTTTCATGACAACAAAGAATGAGGCAGTATTGTCGTCCTGTAACTTTTTGGCTACCTTAATGATATGATTAGACTTGAGTTCCGTGTCACATCCCTTGTTAAATATCTTCATTGCTTCAGATCGACTTGGATGCTTGTCCGATTTGATCCGAGCAAGAGTTATTGATAAGATGGATCACAGCTGATATAGAAATGTTAGTTGATATAGGAAAGGTAAGATTGCATACTTGTATAACTAACCTGATATAGAAATGTTAGTTGATATAGGAAAGGTGAGGAAAGACCAATCCATCTACAACCAAATCTACAATAGATATATAACAATATGCTAATAGGTTATAAAGATATTGATAGAGAGAAATGTAATTAGCATAACAACATGATGTCATTTACAATCACTGTCACATAATAGACATCCATAACATCCCCCCGTGCTAATATCATTATAATTTTAAAACACTCCCAAAGAAAGCCTATGTTTATTTAATAAAATTTTTGATAACCCTTTCGTAAACATGTCAGCCAACATACTTGAAGTCGAAACATGAAACAATTTTACAATCCCATCTTCCACACACTGCCTCACGAAGTGAAATCTCGTATGAATATGCTTCGTCCTCGAATGGTGTGATGGGTTTTGAGCTAAAGCCTCCGCACCTTCATTGTCGACACTCAATTTTATGACTTTATCCTTTGAAATATTTAACTCATTTAACAATGAAACTAACCATCTTGCTTCGCGACACGAATCACTCATCGCCATGTATTCAGACTCAGTACTTGAAAGCGAAACTACTCTTTGTTTTCTTGATCTCCACGAGATAGGTCCGTCTCCCAACATAAAAACGTAACCAGTCGTTGATCTTCGTTGATGTCGATCTTCTGCCCAGTCAGCATCAGAATAAGCTCTCGGATTTAATTCAGTTCCTCCTAAATTCAAATTTAAATCTTTTGTTTTTACTAAATACCCCAAAACCCTTAGCGCTGCATTCCAATGACCATCAGTCGGTTTCTTCAAAAACTGCGACAACCTATTCACCACAAATGCCACATCTGGCCTCGTACACTGTGCTACCCACAACAAACCACCAATAAGACTTGAAAATGGTTTCTTCGTAATCTCATCATCGCCATTTGACGGTACCAACAATTTAAAGTTATCATCATTTGGTGTATCAAACATTTTTAATTTTTCCTTTGTGAATTGTTTTTGAAGGTTCGATATGTAATGAGCTTGATTAACAGTAACCTTATGGTTCTTAACACTTGAGATGCTGAGAGATAAAAAATGAGAGAGCGGTTTATCTGATGAAATTTCAAATCTGTCTTTGATTAGTCGACGGAAATCATCTATTTCTTCATCTAATCCTGTTACTGCTATGTCATCTACGTGAGTAAGTAGTAAACATTTGATGTTATCTTCACTATCCTTCTTGTAATAAATTGAAGGATCATGTTTTGATCGAGTAAATCCAATAGATAATAGAAATTGATGAAGTTTGATATTCCATTGTCTTGGAGATTGTTTCAAACCATACAATGATCTAAGAATTTTGTAAACCCAATCCGGATGTTCTTGATCAACAAAGCCTTCAGCTTGTTCCATATATATTTCTTCATCAAGATCACCATTCAAAAACGCAGTTTTGATGTCTACTCCTCTTCCTTTCCAACCCTTTTTCGCCATTAACGTCAAAAATAAACGTATAGACTCTTGTCGACTGGTTGGAGAGAACACTTCAGAAAAATCAATTCCTTTAATTTGAGAGAATCCTAAAGCTACTAATCTAGCTTTGAGTTTATCAATGGACATGTCGACATTTCGTTTTGTCTTGAATATCCATTTTGACCGTATGATTTTTCTACGAGCAGGGCGAGGAACCAATTTCCATGTTTCCTTACCGATCAAAGAACTCATCTCAGCTTCAGCGGCTATCTTCCAAAGATCCCAGTTAGCCGACCTCTTTGCTTGTTTATAAGTTGCAGGTTCTTTTTCTGATTCGATATATGCAGATCGAACATATTCTCCATAACGAACAGGTTGTCTTCTAGCACGTTCTGGACGAGAATATGGAAGAGGAGTTGTAGGACAAATGTTATCTGATAGTCGATCATTGATAACTTCAGGTGATTTACATTCATCACTATCAAGAGTTGGCCACGGAAGTAATTTTTCTTCTGTTGGCGATAAAAGTGACTGGGCTTTTAAGCCAGGAAACACTTTGTCGAGGAATACTAAAGAAGTAGCTTTCAAAGCACACTTCTTTTCTGCATCCCAAACTATAGCCCCCTCGTTATTAATTAAATACAAAAGGAAAATAGCAGGTCGAGCTCTAGCTTTGAGCTTTGAATTTGGTTTTATGACGTGATACCATACTTGACATCCAAATGCATGGAAGGTATGTTCTTGACGTTCACGAGTACCCAGTAAAGAAATTGGAGTTTGAAACTTGTCGTTTGTTCTTGTCGGCATATTATTCAGCGTCTCAGTTGCATATTCTAATGCGTCAGCCCAAAACATGTCGGGCAACTTTGCCTCTATTAAGCAACATCTTATCTTTTCTTTTATTGTCCTATTCCATCTTTCAGATACTCCATTCAATTGAGGGGTGTCCGGTGGTTCAGTTGTCTGAAGAATCCCTTTCTCAGCACAAAAGTCAGAAAAACCTGAATTTATATACTCAGTTCCATTATCAGATCTCAATTCTGCAATTACTCCTCCAACTTTTGATGTCATCTCATTAAAATATTGCTTGAATTTTGATAAGACCTCATCTTTAGATTTCAAAGGATAAATTTTGGTAAATTTTGTATAATCATCGATAAACGTAACAAAATATTTATATCCTTTTCGAGATACAACAGAATAAGAAGATACATCGGAATGAATAACATTTAATGGATTTTTAGACCTCCAAGCTGCTCGACTGGACATGTTCCTGCGGCGCATTTTGCCTTGGATACATATACTACATGTTTGAAGCTTTCTTAACTCAGTTTCATCTACATTAATCTTTAGCAAAGAAAGTTTTCTTTTTAATGCAGCATAACCGGGGTGGTTGAATTGTAAATGCCAGAGATGAACATCAGAAATCGAAGCTTTTGATGTTGAGTCGAGATTTTGTTGACGTACCTCCTGATTAAGATAATAAAGATTTCCTCGTCTACGACCAGTACCAATAACATCTCCACTTATCTTGCATTCTTTCACGAAAGATACTCCTGTTGAATTGAAAACAGTGCTAACATTCTTGTCGGCTAGTTTCGAAACCGAAAGAAGTGTCTCAGATAAGGATGGAACGTAAAGAGATTTGATATCGTCAAAATTATGAAACGGTAAAGATGTCATTCCTTTTGATGAGGCTTTGACATTTGAACCATCCGCCAACATGATAGTCGTATCATCAGCTTTCTTGTTACTGATGGAGTCAGATAACGGAGTCATCATTTGAGATGTTCCTGAATCGATAAGCCAGCTGTTTGTTTTTACCGAACCACATTTCACAATAGAAGCCGATGATATTTCTGAATTGATATTTATTGAAACTTCAGAATTGGAAGAGACTTTCGAAGCTGATGCAGCAGCTACTTTCGCTTTAGCACGTCTGACTTGATTTTTCGTTGGTTTGACTCTAGGACGATCAAGTTCCGCTTTCTCAGCCTTCAAAACCTTGTATTTTTCGATCAATGATTTCAAAATTCTACAGTCCTCCATGACATGATTACTTTTACCACAATGAGAGCATATAATTTCACTTGATGCTTGATTTTTCGCTGCAGCAATTATTTCAACATGATCCGATGATATCGCACGTCTTGTTGCTTCTTCACGTAACACTTTTAAGATCGTAGTCGAAGTGACTTGATCATGTTGCAACAAAGGATGCAACACTGGTTGCCAGTCGGGAGTTAATGACAAGCTGACCGATGTAGCGAAGATAGTATCGGCAGTGAGAGGATTCTCGGGTGTAACAAGAGCTTTAAAGCGTTGGTAGTCGGCTGACATACTGTCCAAATGAGTGGTAATTGATGAATCCCCCATTTTTGCAGTTACTGATAAGATGGATCACGGACTAGAATAGAAAGATTAGAATGAATAAGCAAGGTAGTATTTCATAGTAGTGATAAACTTACCTAGAATAGAAAGATTAGAATGAATAGGAAAGGTGAAGAAGAAACCAATCCATCATGACAACCAATCTATAATATATATACCTAACAACAATTTGGTTATAAACATATTATAAGAGAGAAACATGTATTAGCATAACACTATGATGTCATAACCTTGTAACACACAACATCCATACTATCACATCATAACATCCCCCCTTGCTGATAACATGTTTTTAATATATGCTGAGAGATAACCTATGTTTGATTAATAAAACCCTTGAAAGTCCTTTAGTTAGCATGTCCGCTAACATTTTTGATGAAGATACATGAATTAATTTCACTATACCATCCTCCACACATTGACGTACGAAATGAAAACGAGTATGAATATGTTTCGTTCTCAAATGGTGAGATGGATTAAGCGCCAAAGCCTCTGCTCCTTCATTGTCCACACATAACCTAAACATCTTCTCTTTCGAAACATTCAGCTCATTCAACAAAGAAACCAATCACCTCGCTTCCCTACACGAGTCACTCATAGCCATATACTCTGACTCAGTACTAGATAAAGAAACCGTTCTTTGCTTTCTTGATCTCCACGAGATTGGACCGTTTCCCAACATAAAAACGTATCCAGTCGTCGACTTTCTTTCATGTCTGTCTTCTGCCCAGTCTGCATCTGAAAACGCCGTCGGAGAAAGTTCCTTGCCACCTAAATTTAACCTCAAATCCTTTGTCCTTACTAAATAACCTAATACCCTTAAAGCTGCATCCCAATGAACTGTCGATGGTTTCTTTAAAAATTGAGAAAGTCGATTTACAACAAAAGCTATATCTGGTCGGGTGCACTGGGCTACCCACAACAGACCCCCGATTAAGCTTGAATATGAATTTTCAGTAATTTCGTCTTCATCTTTGAAAGGAACTGACGTTTTGAAATTGTCATCATTTGGCGTGTTGAATAATTTGACTTTGTTTTTCATAAATTCCTTTTGAAGATTTGTTATGTAATGAGACTGATCAACTGATACCATATTATTTTTAACTTCAGAGATTTTGAGAGATAAAAAATGTGATAGTGGTTTGTCTGACGAGATTTCAAAACGTTTCTTGATAAGAGATCGAAAATCTTGAATTTCAGCATTTTCACCAGTTACTGCTATATCATCTACGTGAGTGCACAGTAAACATTTGATGTTTCCTTCATCATTCATCTTGTAATAAATTGAAGGGTCGTGTTTTGAGCGAATAAAACCAATTGATATTAAAAATTGATGTAATTTAATATTCCATTGTCTCGGTGATTGTTTTAAACCGTACAATGATCTCATAATTTTATATACCCAATCAGGATGTTCAGAGTCAATAAAACCTTCAGCTTGTTCCATATATATCTCTTCATCCAGATCACCGTTAAGAAAAGCAGTTTTAATGTCTAAAGAAACGCCTTTCCAACCATTTTTAGCCATGATTGATAAAAATAGTCTTACTGATTCTTGACGACTTGTCGGTGAAAACACTTCAGAGAAATCTATGCCTGTGATTTGAGAGAAACCCAAAGCTACTAATCGAGCTTTTAGCTTATCAATCGACATATCAATGTTGCGTTTCGTTTTGAAAATCCATTTACAACGTATGATTTTTCTCCTCGCTGGTCTAGGAACCAATTTCCATGTTTCCTTACCAACTAGTGACCTCATTTCTGCCTCAGCAGCTAACTTCCAAAGATCCCAGTTAGCTGACCTTTTGGCTTGCTTGTAAGTCGTCGGATCTTTCTCACATTCAATGAATGCAGCCCTTCCGAATTCTCCATAACGAACAGGTTGTTTGCGTGAGCGAAATGGTCGAGTATAGATTTGTTGAAGTGGTGAAGGTTCTTGAGAAGGATCATTAGAAGGAATTGAGTCTTCAGTAGGAATCGAATGTTCTTCTAGTGTTGGCCAAGGAAGTGAACTTTCTTCACTAGGCACTGGTAATAAAGAATCTGAATCTAATCCAGGAAAAACTTTATCGAGGAATATCAAAGAAGTTGCTTTGAGAGCACATTTCTTTTCAACATCCCAAACTATAGCACCCTCATTGTTGATTAAATATGAGAGAAAAATAGCAGATTTAGCTCTTGGCTTAAGTGTCGACATTGGTTTTATAACGTGATACCATACTTGACAACCAAATGCATGAAAAGTATGTTCTTGACGTTCACGAATACCCATTAAAGAAATTGGTGTTTGAAACTTATCATTCGTCCTAGTTGGCATATTGTTCAGCGTCTCTGTTGCATATTCCAAAGCATCCCCCCAGAATCGATCAGGCAAATGTGCTTCGATTAAACAACAACGAACTTTTTCTTTAATCGTTCTGTTCCACCTTTCAGATACACCGTTAAGTTGTGGTGAATCAGGAGGACCGGTTGTTTGTAGAATGCCTTTTTCCGCACAATACTTCGAAAATTCTGAATTGATGTACTCAGTGCCATTATCTGTTCTTAACTCAGCAATAATTCCATCAACCTTATTTGTCATCTCATTATAGAACAATTTGAATTTTGATAAAACTTGATCTTTTGATTGCATCAAATAAACTTTAGTATACTTTGTATAGTCATCAATAAATGTAACAAAGTATTTATAGCCTTTTCTTGATCCAACAGAATAAGAAGACACGTCGGAATGAATCACACTTAGAGGTTTCTTAGATCTCCACCCAGCTCGACTGGACATATTTCTACGCCTCATTTTTCCTTGTATACAAATCTTACAAGAATGTAATTTTCGCAACTCAGATTCATCAACTTTGATTTTCAACAATGATAATTTTCTTTTCAAAGCTGCATATCCGGGATGATTGAAACGACGATGCCAGAGTTCAACGTCAGAAACCGAAGCTTTCGAAGTATGATCGGTAGAATTCAAATTACCTACTTTTTGATTAAGATAATATAAATTTCCGCTTCGTTCTCCAGTTCCAACAGTTTCACCGGTAAATTTTAAATTTTTAACAAATGAAACAGTTGAAGCATCAAAAACAGTTGAGATTTTCTTGTCAGCCAATTTTGAAACCGAAAGAAGAGGTTCGGATAGAGTCGGGACATATAATGATTTGATGTCTTTAAAGTTAGTGAATGGTAATTCCACTAAACCTTTTGAGACTGCATTGACAGTAGAGCCATTTGCAAGACTGATCATGGTACCATCTGACTTTCGATTAGAGAGAGTTTGTGAAAATGGTGTCATGATTTGACTCGTACCAGAATCAACCAACCAGCTGTCTGATTTGACAGCAGAAGCTTTCACAGTCGCAGATGCCGATATTTCAGAGTTGATATCAATCGAAACATCTGAGTCAGAGGAAATTCGCGCCGCTTTAGCCTTAGCTTTTGATCGTTTCACTTGATTTTTAGAAGGTTTCGATTTAACTTGATCATTTTCATTCTTTTCAGCTTTTAAGATCTTGTATTTTTCAATTAACGATTTCAAAAATCTGCAGTCCTCCATCTTATGATTAGGCTTCTTGCAATGAGAACAAATTACTTCCTTTTCCTTGTTCTTTTCTTCATTTCTAGCAGATGAAATTTCTTCAACAGAATCTGAAGAGATAGATCGACGAGTAGCTTCTTCTCTCAGGACCTTTAAGATCGTAGTAGAAGTAACCGAGTCTCGTTGAAGGAGAGGATGTAATACCGGTTGCCAGTCCGCAGTTAATGAAAGACTAACTGCCGTTGCGAAGATTGTATCGGCAGTAAGAGGTCTTTCAGGAGTAACCAAAGATTTGAAACGTTGGTAATCGGCAGCCATGGTTTCGAGATGAGACGTGATGGACGAATCACCCATTTTAGCGGTGACAAGCTTTTTTAACCAGAACATGACCGATCCTGATGAAGCATCTTGATGCGCTTCACGCAATGCTTTCCATTGATTTAATGGATCATCCGGATATGGCGAAAGAAATTCGATGTTCGCTTCGGTTACATATCTCAAGATTAATGCCGAAACTTTACATCAATCGTGTTCATTAGACGCCGGTAATGGATTAGGTTGAACATCGCGTATGACATAACCAAAAGAGGAACCTCTAATAACTGTACCAATGACGAATTGCCAATAATGATAGTTCGAAGATTCACCGGGAGCTTCCAACGGTTTCACACCAGTGGCTTCCAACTTTTCATTGTTGTAAGTCATGGTGATCGGTGGTTTTAACTCAGACCGACCGGTTTGCTGTTGACCGGTTTGTTGTTGAGTCGTTCCAGGAGATTTAGATGAAGTCGAAGTGGTCTTATCACCAGCTGTAGCACTAGGATTAGACATGAAGAAGAATTGATTGAATACAAATAAGATTAAGATGAGAAGAACCTTATAACACTGCATGTATTTGAAGATGAATGCAGTAGTACAGTTCGGAGTTTGTATTATGTCGATCAATTAGAACTTTATCGTCTGTATCGTTGACGGACCTTTCCAAGGTTTTCTAGAACGGTTTTCTAGACGTATCGGAGATTTGATAGTCTTCGAAACCGACTATTCAAAGTGTGATTATCTTATAATCTTCACGAGATGGGCTCACAACCTGATAAGATGGATCACGGACTAGAATAGAAAGATTAGAATGAATAGGAAAGGTAGTATTTCATAGTAGTGATAAACTTACCTAGAATAGAAAGATTAGAATGAATAGGAAAGGTGAAGAAGAAACCAATCCATCATGACAACCAATCTATAATATATATACCTAACAACAATTTGGTTATAAACATATTATAAGAGAGAAACATGTATTAGCATAACACTATGATGTCATAACCTTGTAACACACAACATCCATACTATCACATCATAACACTTTCTGGCCAACAAGGGGGTCCCATGTATGGGTTAATAGAGATATATGGCTAGTCTGTCAAAATTTTTGTGTAAACCTGCACCACCAACATATTAACCTCGGATTTCTCAATCCCAGATATCCTTGGATCCCAACCCTTGGATGGAATTTTATGATATTATCCTAGGTAGGCAAGTCCATCCCGATTAGGAAATCAAACCTCCCACATTCAGGCCAATGTGGTGGAAAAAGGCATCTTCAATTTGTATCAAATGTTTCCCTTTTTGGAACACTGTGTGTGTAGGCTCTCCCAAATGAGTGTGTACGTGTGTCTAGTCTGTATCCTTGTCTCCCCTTGCTTCAGAGTGAAAATTGTGCACGAGTTGTCTTTCTCTTTTATACCCAGGGTCTCTTGAGCTCCTTGTCCCCCCTCATTGTGTGGAACTTGGAAGCTTAGAGTACACACCTTTTCCTTACTTCTCTTTTTCTGTTCTTTCTATATTTCACTTCCTGGATGAGTGCTCATGTGTTACAATAGACCTCCCTACCACTCTTTCCTCCTGCTCACTCGCAGGTAAGGCGTCAACTATCTCCGCCAGTCTTTTGCGCATCTTTTTTTGAGTCTGAAAACCAACCCTGTGCCAGAAACGCACAGCGCCGCCACACACGTGTTTTTTTGGTGTGTTGCTCTGCAACACGCAACACACAACAAAAACCAGCATTTGACACTGTGTTGCGGTAAGTACCGCAATAACAAAAGGTGAGGTCAGATTGCGTGGTGCCTTGACCATTGCGCAACAGCTCCAAAAAAACATCAAATTGTGATTTTTTGGGCAGCAACACAACAAATGTTGTTGTGGCCCAACAAAACCTCAATTTGACAGATCTTGTTGCGCGGCGTGTCAGGCCACAACCTAGAAATTGATTCTAAGTTGCGGTGCGGTCAGAAAAACTGCAACGCAGGCGCAGCGCAGCACACAACACCTGCGTTGCTGGCCCAGGGTTGTTAAAACTCATCCATGGTAAATCTTGTGTTCTTTTGAATTTCTTTTCTGTTTACTATTTTCTTGAAGTAGAATACTATGATTGTGTGGAACTTGGAAGCTTAGAACCTCCCTACCACTCTTTCCTCCTGCTCACTTGCAGGTAAGGTGTTGACTATCTCCGCCAGTCTTTCATGCATCTTTCTTTGAGTCTTAAAACTCATCCATAACCTGTCTGTCCAGGTTACACACGTCAAATTTCTTCTGTGTCTCACATCATTTCATGGAACCTTTCTGAGATTTTCATCCAAGGTACTTCTCAGTGCAAAATTGTAATACCTCAGATCAAAACCTCAGACAAAGTCTATTTGAGGATTTGCCTCCAATGATGCCTTGGATTTCTCAACCCAAGGCATCTATGTTGGTAGTGTTGACCAACTTGTGCAGATGGGTGTCTGAGTGACCTCATAGAGAAGGCCTCAGGCTCTTGGCGTGATTGAAGAAAAGGCATCAAGTACACTGAAAACAAAGGCATTTCTTAGTTCATGGTGTCAATGGGAGCAAAATCATGACATTGTCCAACACCAAGGCCGCCCCAGATACGGTGCCAGTACCGGTACCGCACCGTACCGTACCCCTCTGGCGGAGTATCGTAATCAGGTTATCGTACCCGGCGAAAGGGGTACGGCACCTTGGCTCCCTGTCGGATGGTACCGAAGGCACGAGTACGGTATTGCGTACCGTAATCTACCTAGGGTACGATACCAGATACCTGTAACCCAAGTACCGCAAAGGCGGATACGGTAACAGTACCGTGCCCGGTTTTGCGAGGACTTGGGTTACAGGTAAGCCCTCTGGCCCAGGTCTTCGTTTCTGGACAGATTCGTCTGTCCATTCCATCTTCTTCCCCCTCGATATACCTGCATTGGGCATAAGTCACCCAATGCATCATATCTTTCATCGTTAGTCCCAATCTCGACAATATGGAACATCTATGGCTATGGAAATCGAACCACGCAAGGGTGGCGAGACGCTATATGAGCGGTCTCTGTCACTACTTCATCAAGTTCGTTATTTTCTCTTCTTTTATTATTCCGTTTCTATATTAATAAATCATTTTCTTTCACCATCAAACCCTCATATTTCCATTTATCTATTTCGAATCAGCTCGTTAAACATGTCATTGTCGTCATTAGTCAACCACCCTTCTTATCGGCGCAGTACTCGACCTTCTCCGTTAAGGAGACCTTCTTCCATGCTAGCCTCACCGTCCGATTCTCGCCGTGCGATGCGTCGTGCCACTGATGACATCGAAACTGCTCCTGCCGCCTCAGGTTCATCAAAGCGCAAGCATGTCGACAATGACTATGATTCCGACGCAGAAATCGATCATTCCCAGCTTGATCAATCTCATTCTCCTATGCCACGAGTTCCAAAGAAAGCACGCCAGGCCTCCAAATCTGATGCTTGAGGTAAAGCTAAAGCAAAGGCTCCAGCCAAACGACTTTCACAACCTTCCAAATTCATTACTCGTCCAAGAAACGAAGAGTCGGATGCTCCTAATCAAATTACTCAGTTACACCTTGAGATCAATCTTACTCAAGACTCGGATGAGGAAAACAACAAGGTCCTCGACAAAGGAGTCAAGAAACCGAAGCCAACTTTTGACCCTCTACGTGAATACTACATGGATGAGGCAGAAGAAGGTCCTAAAGATGTAAGTATCTTTCGTTTCCCACCACTCTAATTGTTCCGCTCATATCAATCTTAACTACCAATCTCTCATTTCGCTGCAATCACAGGGGCCGGGCGAGCGCACATACTACGCATGCCGATACTGTGAAACTCTAGTTTGATCCGTTGCTGGTTCTACATCCAATATGTGGACCCATCGTGACGGCTCAAAACAGGCCGGTAAATCTGGCAAGCCTGGCTGTAAGGAAAGGCACCTTGCCATCGAACAAGGGTGTAAATTACCCCTCACCATCTTCAAACAACGAGCACATGTCGAAACAACTAAAGGACAAACTTCAATCATGTCATACGCTCAGAAAGTTACCAAGTTTGACAACAGAACTCTTAATCAGATGATCGGAATTTGGGTGCTTCGAACTGCCCAACCTTGGGCTCGCGTGGAAGATTCCTATTTAAGGGCATGTTTCCGTTATGCAAATCCGAATGCTCAAATTTTTGGAAGGACTTGGGTTGCAAGGTTTGCCCATGAGGCATACCTGGAGTTACGAGCGGTAGTAATTGGTGATTTAAAAGTAAGGTCTACTGTCGTCTCTTTCCTCTGATAATTCTTTACTCACTCTGTTCATCGTTTCTGTTTGTTTGTAAACATCTTCAGGCCCTCAAAAGTTCCTTCGGTCTCATCCACGATGCCTGGACGACCAAAGGTAACCGGTACGGATTTATCGGTGCCTGTGTCACATACATCACCGCGGACTGGAAATTCGTAACACGACACTTTGCTCTCAAACTCATAGCCTGGCACCATAAAGGTGAATGGCTGGCCGAACCTTTAATTAATCTTCTGACAAAACACGGTTTACATAATAAGATATGTCTCTCTTATCTTCAATTTTGATTTATATTTTCTCATTGATCTTTTATGTTCATTAATTTTTACCTTTTCTTATATATCCACATGTTAGCACAAACCCACGACTCCGGCAGCAATAACAACACACTGGCGCAAGCGATGGAAGTCAGATTGAGCAAGTACTGTCAGGATCACAATCAGGATTTCACTTGGAGTGCTACGACCGACAGGGTAAGATGTGTATGTCACAAACTAGCGCTAATTGTTAACGCCGGTCTCCAAGCACTTGGAATCCAGGCGCCTCCTCCTCCTTTGGTCAAATCGTCTATGCTGGGCGACTTCCCAGTTCCAACCAACACTCTACAGACTGTCATCGAAGAAGACGAGACCGGTGAGGCCGAACATGAATCTGATGTCCAATCCGACTCTGACGGGGAAATCGATGATGGTGACATGCAAGTTGCTGAAGAGGCTCCTCATTGGTATGAGGTGATTGATGGCCCACACGATGTCAAAGAGGTCTCTGCTACGGACCGCACAGCAGCCAATGCCGTCCACTTACTCACAACGAAGGTCAGTCAACAGGAATACGTTTCATTATTCCTTAACACTACTAATAACTAATAAATGTTTGTTCCCATAGCTTGATGTTGTAGGGCGTAAAATCGGTGGCTCGGCAGTAATGTGTATGCTGTTTGATGCGGTCAGTATGGCACTTTCAAAGCAAAAACTTCCGCGTCCAATCCCTGGTTACGGTATTCGTTGGAATATCAAACTACAGTGTTGGACTCGGTTATACAATGCGCGTGAGGTGAGTACTAATCTATCACAGTATTAATCTTTATTGGTTGTGCCTCCAAAACTTATTTTGTACCTTCCATCATTACCTAGGTGATTGATCAAATTCTCAAAGAGGACCAGATGGACCCACCTCGCCGAGGTCAAACCACTCGGGCCGGCAAGACTGTTTTACCTCCAGATGTCAATCGCCCTCGAGGCATATTCAACAAGGTCATGATCTCTCCTGATGAATGGAGACAAGTAAGAGATATCATGGAACTGCTTCAGGTTAGTAAATTCCTGTCTGTTATGTTTTTTTTTTAATTCAATTGACATTTAATTGATTTTTGAATGCTTGGGTACAAATCGAATTATTTCCCTAAAATTATATGTAGGAGTTCGAAACTTTGACCAAATATTTCGAACAAGACGGACCCACCGCCTCAGTAGCAATACGCGAGTACGTTAAGCTCCGTAAGATGCTTCAAAAGAAGATTGATGCCACCAAATCTCGAGCCGATCCCCTTTTCCCCATGCACCACGCCATGCTGGTGCGAGTCAAGTCATACCTTGAGGAAGCTCTCAAATCGAATATACTCATCCTTGCGACGGTTTTGCATCCAAGCTTACGATTGGATTACTTTGATTTCGCCTTTGGATCCGGTTCCGAACAATCAAACATTGCTAAGGTACTGATTGACAATGCTTACACCCAACGCAAGGCTGAAATGGAGGAGGATGGAATTAATAATCCTCATGCAGCCACTGGTCAATCAGCGGGTCACAGCAAGAAATTAAATGAAGAAGATGAGGAGTTCCGCAAGCACAAGGAACGGAACTGCCGAAACACGGCCAACGAACTTTGATCCTACTTAGAGATGGCCGAGGACCCCGCGCCTGAGGTGGCCAAGAACCCTCATGGGGCTTTGGATTGGTGGAAAGTTCGTTTATTTCTCCTCTAAATGCGAAAACTCAAGTTTTAATTACAATATATCTGACTCATCTTGAATGTATGTTCAGCTGAACGAGGGCAAATACCCAGTCTTAAGCTCGCTTGCCCGCGACTACTTGGCTATCAGTGCCACTGCATGCCCAGTTGAGAGGTCATTTTCTTCTTCTGCTGATGTTTGCTCACAGGATAGGATGGCTCTCAAGCCACGAACCATCGAGCGCACAGTTGGAGGACGATTGTGGTCTGTACAAGGTGTGCAGATGAAGGGGAAGTTGGAAACGGCACAAGAGAACATGATAGATTGTATCGCTAGGGACCAAGGTGCGCGCGAGAGAAGGAAATGAGGTTTTGAATCTATGTATGGTGGTGTTATTTTGTTTCCCTATGTATGGGTCCTGTTTCTTTTCTGTATCCTCCCTCCCTTGTTTCTTGGATGTTGTGCGTGTCATTTGTGCCATGGTTATACAAAAATACACGGTACGGCACTTTTCTGCGCGG
Organism: Melampsora larici-populina 98AG31; assembly: GCF_000204055.1. NCBI lineage: Eukaryota > Fungi > Basidiomycota > Pucciniomycetes > Pucciniales > Melampsoraceae > Melampsora > Melampsora laricis-populina. Next base: position 856,043 of record NW_006768799.1, on the reverse strand, counting down.
TACGATAACGTACCGTATTCGTGTGTGTTTCTCACGGTACGGTATAGTATCGTACCGTTTTGAGTATGAGGATACGGCAACCAGCCATGTGTTTTATGGTGCCGTAGGCGACGGTACGGTTCTTGGTACCGTACCACAGGCAAGGTACGATATCACATACCACAGTTTTGGGTATCTTGCGGTACCAGTACGTATCTGTGGCGGCCTTGCCAACACTGGGTAAGCTGCGCTGCAACGCGCTAACGGCCAGTTAGCCGCAAACGCAGCTGATTGACAAACTGTCTCGCTCCGTCATGGCGTTAACGCAGCTTTTTTAAGGCAAAAAGAGTGGCTAGATCCCCGTAGCGCAGCTCCTAAGAGCTACGCTCCGGGCGTTAACAGCTGCGTTCGCGGCTTTTTGGAGGCACACTGCGACACACGTCACAGCTACAGCTACACGGCCAAAACCGTAGTGCATAAGGAAAACAAAATATAACTGAAATAATTGAAAGGAAGGAAAAATAAACCTGAAGTGATCATAACGAGTGTAAAGAATTTTTAAACAAACTATTCTTAATGAGAGTCAAGAAGATAAATAACAAAATAATAAACGGGAAATTACAGAAGTACCAAATTTCTTCAATTCATGGGAATCCCCATCATCTTGAAGACCTTCAGAAGGTCTTCAAAACCTACACCCAGCTCCACACCTTCTCTCAACCATAATTTGCTTGACACAAGCATCTCTATGGTACGAGCTATTAAACTACCTCGACTAGAACAGCAGACGTCTGACGCGCAAGAAAATATCCGTTCTGCAGCACAGGAAGAGCCAGTTGATGCCAAGTAGTCCTTGGCCATACGCACAAGCACTCGATAAGTTCTCTCATGGACCTATCAAACAGATTTAGACAACGATCAACATAATTAGTCATGTTTTCCAGGGCAAAATGAATGAGATTGACAGAATAGACTCACTTTCCACCATTCCAGACTCGCTTTGGGATCTTGAATATTGTAAGTATTGGCCTTCATCTTATCACTACCGCGTAGATAATTCTTTAAAGCGAAATCTTCAGATGCTTCAACCTCGGGTTCATCTTCAGAGTCACTGTAAAAGATATCCGGCTTTGGAGAGGATGTTGCAGCATCCTTTGAGGCTTTTGCTTGTTGGGAAGAAGTTTTGTTGTTAACAGGGCCTGCCAGCTCGTATTCCTATTCCTGATGTATACATCGAAGGGTTGCTTCAGCGTTCATGGTTACAGCAGAATCGGCCCCAAACCATTTAACAAAAAACTTGAGTCTGAAAAATGGATGTAAAACCGTAGCCATCACTAGGGTCTCGCACCCAAGTGCTTCGTTGAGATATTCAATCGTTTTTTCCTTCATCCTTGCAAGCATTGGGTAAAGGGCGTCCGAAGTGCTGAGTGGCTCGATCTTCTTTTCGAGTGAGTTTTGCAGCTCCACGTATTTCGGGATGACCATACAACCTGTTGGTCCGTCACCTTCCATTGCTAGGGTAATCTTCAAGAAAGGCTTGTAGAAAGAACATGAAGATGGATGAGAGACGAAAGTGATTAATGAGAAAGAATGAAGAAGATAAATAGATAAAAATTAATTAAGACACTTACCTCAAGCTCGTCGTTGATCTTGCGGACTTGAGCCCATTCGGTTGTAGTCATTTCTAATTCATGGAAATACCCATGAGGCTTCTTATTCTTACAAGGAGCGAGATTCTTAGAGTGAACTATATTCAAGTCATCTCGACATAATTGATCGATGACCTTGAAATCATGTTCATGGTCAGTCAAAGTTGTTATTGCTTTGTGTAAGAGAATGAAAGTACTTACATCTCTGGCAAGCCAAGCTTTGTGACGGCTAACATATTTAATGTTCCATCTGATTCCGTAGCCCGCAATGAGCGAGCCATTAAACCCCTTCTGCTTACTAACTCTCTCGAATTCTTTGCGCCAGGCTGCAGACCAAGTAATTCGGCGTACGATGAAGTCCACCTTAAAAACGAGAGAAAGAATCAGTCATAGTTTTGTAAGACAGGGTGTAGGTAAGTTCAACTTACCTTGCGCAAAATAAAATCCACATGATTTGCTTCTCGACGGTGGGTGGGTTGTACTTCGTTCTCTTCAATTGTGAGCTCTGGACAAGCCTCATCTTCAGCATCAGCCAAGTCCCACTCGCCCTCATCATCAAGTTCAGCAACTACTTCCGGTGATGTATCAAGATCTTGTAAGTCATGTTCAGGATCTTGGTCTTCGGATTCAGCTAAGTTGGATCGCACACGAACTTTCGGATTGGTTTGTGGTTCTTCAGGAAGTTCTTCGTCTTCTTCAGCAATAGACTCGAAGAGAGGGAATCATCCTCGATCGTTTTCCTTTGCCTTCATAGGTGGAGGTGCTTTCACACCTAAGGCTGCCAAGCCTGCGTTGACAATCAACGCAATCTTGTGACAAAAACAGAATATGTGCATACTATTTGGATTCCACTTGTAAGAGGTGATATCGTCTTGGACCAAGAATTGTTTGTGCATTTCTTGCGCCATCGTCTTGTTATTTGAACCCAAATCAGTGGTCTGACTAAGCATGTAAAACCATAAACATAAAATATTAGTTCTAATTTAATTGGAAAAAAATAAATGTACTTATCTTTTGGAACAGCCCATGCTTAACCAAGATGTTGACCACCGGCTCGGCAAGCCAAGGTCCGTGGTGATGCCATACAATCAACTTGAGGGCGAGGTGACGCACTCGGTACTTCCAGTCGTCATCTATAAAAGTGACAGCCGCCCCAATGAAGGCGTGGCGGTTTCCCTTGGTGGTCCAACCGTTGTGGACTAAGCTGAACTTTGACTTGAGACCCTGGAAGTATTAAAAACACAAAGTTAGCTATCAGTTACTGGTTATCTGGTAGTAAATAAATTGCTCACCTTCAATTCCGAGAAGACATTTTGTTTGAGTGACAAGTTAATCTGCTTCGCCTCATCGGCAGCCCAGTGTCGACCGTACAAGTGAGCGTCTTTTCGTAAGTACTGGACAATGCCTCGTAAGATACAGTCTTCGATCCGATTCCATGGTTGAGCTTGGCGAATGAGCCAAGTACAAACCATTTGGTTGAGAGTGAGGTTAGAGAATGTAGTGGCTGGGGTGGAGACTACATAACCGTCAATTGGGCCTTTTGCTTTTTGGGATTTGCGGATTTCAGCGACTGAGGGGGGAACGAGTGATGGATCTTGCTGTCGAGCTTTGAGTCGGCCAGGACAGCCAACATCTGATCGACCGTCTTGAGTGGATCCATCTCGATGGACTCAAAGATTTCCAGTGAGGTTGCTTAAGCTCACCCTGACTGGATCGTGCTTGTCTCGATCACAGAATTTACATGGGTACAAGAGAGGCGCCTTGGTTGGATCCTAGATGCAGATGGATAAGAGAAGATGAGAATGAATCAAAAAGGATACATAAAACTAAAACACAGGAATGTTGAGCTTACATCAGGCTTGCCTTTCTTGTCTTTTCCGTGGAAGGGCGTGTCATAGTAAGACCTCAATATAACAACCTTGCTGTCGCCATTTTCAACCTTGCGCCTCTTCGAGATAATCTTCTGATTATCTTCGTCAGAATCGGCTCACATCATGTCTCTTGTGACATTCCCTGGTGCGTGGTTCTGGGTCAAAGTCAAAAATTATGAAGAAGTTAGTGTTAGATGTATATAAGAATATCTATTGAACGGACTTACGGTTGGTTTTGATCGCTGCTTCGGCTTTGATTTCTTCTGCCTGACGACCACCGATTTCAAGCTTCCTTCCGATTCAACCACCCCAGCCACAGACTCTTCATCAGAGGTGTTGAGGGTTACAGAATTGGCCCATTTATTCTTCCGTTTGTTAGACTGGAGCTTGGTTTGGATGATGCTTTTGATCAAAGTTCGACGGCGTAGATGGGGACTCTGAGGGATCATTCCAGGGTTGCTGGTCTGTGTGCGAGACCGCGCTAGACGTTCCGAAGTGACAGAGGACATAGTACGAGTATGCTATATATAGGAGAGGTAAAGGAAAAGTTATGAAGGAAAAGTTATAAAGAATAAAAGAGTCGGTGAAAAGTTGTAAGTAAGATTGAATTATCTTGAATCAAATAAAGAGTGGGATGAGGGAGAAAGCGGTAGAGACAGGGTTGAAACTTACCTTCATGAAATATATCATTGCCATTGAATCTCTGGCCGGTGGGTGACGCCGCATGCGTCGATAATCTGTCCAGATCGAGGAATGAAGCATCCTTGCGTGATCGTTTAGTGCCGTAGAGGTGCCAAATTAGGAAATTAGTAGTGTTTCATCTGATTGGGCAATTTGACCCCGGCACGGGAGCTCACGGTGCCGGATAACGGTGCTACCCGTGCCGCAGCGTAGCTTTTTGAAAAAAATCCCTCTTTGCCGGAACCCGTAGCTCTGCGGTTCGGTTCTAGAAAGAGCTACGCTCCCGAGTGGCGCAGCGGGGTCCAAAAACCGCTCCGCTCCGCTGCGCCTCAGCTCCGGCGAGCTTAGCTGACCCAGTGTTGCATTGTCCCATCAGATTTCTTTTTTCAATATGATCTGGTATGCTGCAATCACAGTTGTGCTTGGGGTGTCTACTGCTATGGATGCTTCCAGCGGTTTAGAATTCCAAAACCACTAAGGACCTTGTGATATCATTCAGAAATAACCTTGGTTAACACTTCAAGAGCTCCAGCCACCAGTTGTGAATTACTTTTATGAGGCAGAGAAACTTCAACCCCAAACCAACTTTTGTCTTCCGGCCATCAACCGTTGACAAGAGACAGAAGCTGTGTTTTGATCTTGAAAGACAGAGGGTGAGGAAACAAGGGAACTCGTAGCTATCTTGGGGCGAATTTAATCCCTTTCACCCAGCATCAAGACCCTACATACAAAAAAGATTAATTTAGGTGAATTTGATCTGCTCGTGGGCCATATGATGTTCACAATGAAAGCCAATCCATGCTAACAAATTTGTGGGTGTCTCAAGTGTATGTTGTTTATGAGCAATGGCTGAGTCGACAAGGCTCCAAAAAGTCATTTCATTTAATTTGGCCAAAGCACCAATCGATCATTGTAGCGTGTAGGGCACTTCAAACCTCGCAAACTTTGGTCATAGAGACCCAAGCTTGCACTGATTGTCTGCAGAGACTTGGTCAGGTCAGAGCAAAGCTCCTGTTGCAAGTATGAAAGACTCCGGGGCCTTCCATATCAAGTATCTTCCCTAAGCAGAATGTGTTCACATACAAAAACGCTACCAGCAATGGTTCACCACTATGTTCAGACCTGCACGAGTCTCTGATATCCTAGAGGAAGGACATGGTGAACAAACATTGCTTTGCTTCAAAATGCTTCACAATCCGCCTGGAACGTATTCCCAGATATTGCATGGTTTCTGCTAATGTATCTTTGAGAATGCAGTTTTTACTCTTCTCCCAGGCGAATCCCAGTCTGTCCTAGCCTGTCCCAGCCAAGAGAAACGGGCAAGGCCGGGCTTCATGTTGACTTTTAGCAGCTTTGAGCACACCGCACAATGACACACCTTCGATCGCCAAGCTGGAATTCATTTCCAGTGTCATGTAGAGTATGGTTAATTGATTGATTACAATTTGCCGAAGTGTTTGATAGCTTTCTGTAGCTCCAAAAGCACTTTAGATCACGGGAGAAGAAAGAAAGAAGATGACTATATAACTCATCAGTCAATACAATCCTGAACCGATGATAGATAGGATATCAGTGAATTCATCCACTCGCTGGTGTCTTAGGCCCCGTTTGGTATGGCTTACAAAAGCGGGGCAAAATGCATTATTTTTTGAAAATAATCTATTTTTCACATTTTCAAAAAATTGTGTTTGTTACCACTTTTGCCCCTTTTTTAAAAATGAATTACACCGACAATAATCCATTATTTTGATCAAAAATATGACATTTTGAAAGCTGCCCTCGAGCAGCTTTCAAAATCCAATAATCCATTATCAAAACCCGGACAAGCCTTCGAACTCGACCCTCGGCAGGATCAAGGCAACCCAAGGCAACTTTTCTCTTGAAATTTAGACAAGTACAAAGTTTTTTGGTTTATTTTTGACTCGACTTTCATTTATCATTCTTGAGACTTTCTCTCTTACATCATCAACATGAAGAACTTAAACAAGGAATCTCCTGGAATCTATTCACCTATCATATTGACTCACACATCACTAAAGCATTTATCATCATCTTGTTTATAAACGTCTTCTCAAATCTATATACATAAACGGTACTCAAAGTAACTAGGTGGTTTCTGACTACTTTGAAACCTAGAACCTACTTTTTTCTTTTGGCGGGGATTTTTTTTTAAAGTATGTTTTTGCCAACTGGGCAGCTTTGAGGACCCCGTGCCTGCTTTTACCATATCTTTAGCCTCTGTCACATAATGCCTTGCATTGGCCTCCGGCAAGGTCTGGCCGTAGATCTAGTCCAAGCCTCCGGAAAGGTCTTATCTACCATTTATTCCACCTCACAACCTCCGTCTTACATTGGCTTATATGCCTACCTCCACCTCAACATCATGAAAACAGCATCGGAAATCTTAATCAATAACTCCAACAAAGCCCTACTGGTCTCCATCGACTCCCTTGTTTGGGCTTTGAACAACTTCCTTATTGTTAAACATGTTTCTTTTTGAGTTTTGTTAGGTCATTGGAATGAAAGTTTGGTGAAGGTGAATGAACTCGCCCTTTCGTCCGCACAAACAGTCATCTCTACATTTATGGGCCTGATCAATCCTGAAATGTTTTTACCAATCGTAAGTCATTCACTCTATTCCCCAAGCCCTCGCTGATAGTTGGAATGCAACTGATCAAATTCAACTTGAAACACGTGCTCAGATATCAATCATTTTCAAAACGATCGATTGATTCAACTCTGTCTTAAGAGGGAGTTGACTCAATCCCTCTCCCCTCAGGCTTCTATTCAATTTTATTCAAGTCTTCATTTCAGAGATTCACAAAAATATACCAAGAAATACACGAAAACAATAACAAATTTTGAACGATCGATCGATTTAAAAAACAAGCAATTGTCACACTTCTCACCGGTTCAGATCATAACTCACACCTACTCACACTAATCACTCTCAAATAGATAAATTTTCCACATATAAGCATCATAGTTTTCATTTCAGAGTAAAAGGAAAATAAAAAACATGACTATAAGAGTCTTTTGTGTCTTTGGTATCAAAATCAAGAGAATTAAGAGTGAAAAATTGTTTTTTATTGGTTTTTATTTGTTGTGAATGAGGTAAAAGAGTAATTTTTGTGGTTTCAATTGTTTGTACTGAGAGGGGACAATAAAAAATAACCTGTGTAATCTCGTGTATTCATGAGGTAAGGAGTTGAAGGGTTCACTACAAACCGTCAGTAAAAGCTTTGGCCATCTTTCTAGCCTGGGCATGAGGAACACCAGCTTTAGTTATGGAAAGCAGTTGTGGGTGAAGCGGGAGACAGGGTTTCCGGAATAGATGGTGGCAATTGATCTGACATGCTGAGCGTGAGATGGTGTGTGTGGTGACAGATGGGGCTCAATGACTGAGAAAATTGAAAGTGGGCACCCGGCACGGCAGTACAAGAGTGCTCGCCTACTTTTTCTGGTTGGTGCCTACTTTTTGAAGTTAGGTTTCTCAACTAGGTCTAACTAGGTAGATTTCACCTAGTTACTTTGAGTACCGTTATATTAATTTTGAGTCACATTATACTTGACTCTTTGTTTAACCTTCATTTTTGATTTCATTCTTGTTTTCAAATTAAATATTTATCATTATAACCATCATCATCATCATAAAGCGTGATCAAGACTCTTGAATCAACGCATATAGCTGGTTTATCTTTCAGATATCATTGTCAAGAGCTCTTTTTGTTCAACAAATCCGATTCTGGATTATCAATCAGGTTGATGAAAGAATCAGTCACTTCACAAAAGAAGTTCAATTGAATTTTACGATCCTATGAGATCAAATTTGATTGTTGTGGTTAAGAAGTTCGATCAAAGAGATCAAGCTTTGTATTCTGGGATCTTGATTTTTGAACTTGAGGGTCGTCAACCAAGTCTTTGATTGACGACGAGTACTCGATTGACGAGTCGATTGATCGCGAGTCGTTGAAATCGGACGGATCGAACATTATGATGTCTTTTGAGTTTTGAAAGATGGTGAATGGTACGTACCAAACACCATCTTTCAATTTTGACTTTGAAAAGCCGCTTCTCGCGGGTTACAAATGTTGAAATGTGAATTCCAAAAATAATACGTTTTACAATTGCATAATCTATTAATTGATAATGCATTTATAAAATCTATAAGCCATGCCAAACAGGGCCTTAAACTTTGAAAGCAACTGTGATTCGTCGGTGAATGAGTGGTCCAAAGTGGTGTTCGGGTAGTCCAGGACGACTGTATGAAGGACATGTGTAAATCTTTCAACTACGTCATCAATCGACGATGAGTGGTCAGCTGCTGTTAACTTATTTGACGGTTGACTGAGATTTCAAGTCTTTCTCTTTTTATTAAAACAACAATCTGGATGAAAGGACTGCCACCTTCCTCACCATCAACTTCTCACTTTTACTTCTGCTGCTTTTTCAAAGGGACATCGGTATCCCCAGCTCTTCAGTAAGATTTTTAACCGCACTTTCTCCCCATTGTTGAATCGATGGTAAACTGATGTCAATCAAATCGGTATTCTTTTATTTGTATCTTGGAACAAAGGAGTCACTCAATTCTGTCAGTGTGGTTCAGCCTTAAAAATTGTTTGCCTTGAGGGTCTGCATGATTCTCGTTGATTAAACTCCATACTCCAGCTTGGGACCGTTCTTTATCATACATATAGGGTCAGTGCACAGATATATGCCCTATCCCCACTTCCTTGTCTCATACGAGGATGCGCAATCAGCTTCGTAGACCGTTCTCCCACATCCGGGAAACCAACACATGCAGGAGTGACACTTACAATTGACCTTCTTGATGACCACGCCCCATCAGTTTCGATTGGCAGCAGTATCGATCCTTTGTTTCAATTTCTTTTGAAATTTCCTCAAGTCCAAAAGTTTGTCCTGCGATCGGCTTGTTCGCATTGGACTACATTCAGACAGCTTTTTGATAACAAGAACCCTACGTCTTCCAGATCTCTGATTGTGAATTTGTGACTTTCAATATACGAGCACTGTTTAATCCAAGTTTTTCACTCGACTCAAGAAGCTACTCAAAGCCTGTTCACATTCCAGCGAGCGCTCCTTGATATCACAGTACTCAAAATGGCCCCATATGCATTTGTCACCATGCTCACCTCGTAAGTACCTCAAATACCTAAATCTGTACCGAGAGAGTATTCAGCTAACCCGCATGAATTATGCCAGTGATCCATATCTGCCTGGCTGCTTGGTCACGGCACATTCGATTAAACAATCGGAGAAAGACAACGCAGCTCAAGACTTTGATCTTGTCTGCCTGATCACGTTGGACTCCGTCAGCGTCGAGTCAATCAAAGCACTCAGAAAAGTCTACAACCTCGTCATTTCAGTTGATGCGATCAGCTCATCCAACAAAGATGAGCTCAACTTGCTCGGTAAGTTGCTCTGACTGAGTTCTTTTTCTCGTCAGATTCTCAATGCTACATTGCAGCATGTGATTGCGCCTTGGCTTTTGTACTTTTGATCTTCAGTCATATTGACACATGTTTTTCTTTGAGCAGGCAGGCAGGATTTATCTGGTACCATCACCAAGATACATATATGGAGACTAGTCCAGTATCAAAAGGTCATCTATGTTGATGCGGATACCCTGATCCTCAAATCAATATCTCACCTATTTCAACTTCCGAATGAGTTCTCGGCCTCTCCAGATACTGGCTGGCCCGATTGTTTCAACTCCGGCCTTATGGTCATTCAACCAAACCTAGATGTATTCGATCGACTCTATGCTTTCTTCTTCGAGCGTGGTAGTTGGGATGGCGGGGACCAGGGAGTTTTGAATGATTTTTTCAGTAGTGATGATGAGACATTCGAAGATGGAACCCAACGTCCAACGTGGAATAGACTCAGCTTCGCGTATAATGTCACTCCATCCGCGTATTACAGGTAAGCAAGCACATACTGGTAGATCTTGCGTGCGATGTAGCTATAAACCCATTGTTGACCGTCTTCCGCACCAACAATGATTTTAGTTACGCCCCGGCTTATAGACGATTTGGAAAAAATATCTTCATGATACATTTCATTGGGCAAGAAAAGCCTTGGCATCTACTAGGCAAACGTCAATTCAAAACCCAGACTCAACTCGCGTCCTCAACAGGGTTACCCCCCGTAGATTATGATGCACTTCTACACAAATGGTTCGACGTGTACGAAAGAGCCTATGGACCCATCAAGCTTTCCGATTCGACCTACACGGAGCACGACTTTGCATTTCCGAAATACGCTGCTCAATGGGACAGTCAAAAGCCTAGTCGATATGAGCCTCCGTCGTTTGACAAATTGAAACAAATGTTTACTAGAAAGACAGACAGCAACCTTAGTTCCATTCCCGTTCTTCATGGCGAAGTATATGAAGGCGGGTGTGAGGGTAGCTATATGAGCATGCCTCTGCCTGGCAGGCCCCATCGCTTTCTTACTCAACACGGATTTGAAACTCGGGATGATAAAGGAAAAAATAGAGAACCAAGTATGTCTTCCTCTTATGAATCAGTGCCTGTCAGTGAACTTCCTGCGGCACCGTGCGACGATCACCCCATCGAATCCGATACAACTCCGCGACATCTGGAACCCTCCGAATCCCCCGTTGATGAGACTTCGTTCCCCGTGCAATCAACTTCGGTAGATATGGCGTCCACCGCTTCAAATCATGAAAAATCTGATTCGGGATCACATCACCATCAACCATGGGATGCGACCCGATCCCCTCCGCCTAATCAAGGCTTCCAGATGAGCAACCCCATCACGAAGCGCTATGAAGCTGCTTGGGATCAACCCGTGCAACATCAAGCTGCTCAATTCTTTCAACCTCCGCCACAAGCAAAAGGTTATATTCCGCCAATCACTCATCAGGATTATAGTCAAATAACTTCTAGTTCTCCCAGTTTGCAATCCGTCAAGCCTATCTTCCCTTGGGAACAAACCTCACGCAACTGGAAAACTTCTCGAGTCTTTCCAGAAGAAACGGAAGTCCCGCAAAATGACGAGAGCCGCAGTCGTATGCAAAGTTACAATTCCGACGCGTTCAGTGATGATGCACATCTCCACCAACAAGATCAACAGCCTTCCATCGACCAAGCCAACTTGACTGAGCTGTACCGTAATGCATGGGATGAACATCCATTCATCAGACGATATGCCAATGCTCTTGCCGGATCCTCCAATTCATCTCGAGTCCGTAGCGAGGGTGGTACTCGAGAGTCACTTGTAGCGCAATTGGCCCAAACTCCCCATCTGGAGAGAAAATCCTTTCTCAGCGGAAGTCACTTTGACGATCCTCCTTCATCAAACCCAGAAGTCTCGGAGGCAGCTGCAACGTTTCGTCTCAGGCGCGACTCTGAAACTAGTAGTAGGGATGGGGACGAAGAAGATGTAGGTTCAGATGACGAGGGTAGTGAGGACGGAGCCGAGACAAGTAGACGAGCGTTGAAGATTGACGCAATGCCGGTGATCCTTCCAGGTCGTCCTACAGGGCCAATGATTGCACCACGACGTCCTCCACTTTATCATGGTAACGAGTCGGTAGGCTCAGTGTCTAGAGTTCCAACAGTCAGATCAATCATAATCGGAGTTCCCATCGGGGTCGATCAAAAAACTGGTGCTGGGGAATTTGAGAGTGTTCAACGGCGAGGATTGGGAAGGAATAACGGACTAGAAATTGAGAGTGAATCTCGACCTGGATCACTTGCTTCCTTACCGGCACCTAAACCTAGCCGTGTGTTTTCACCTACTACTGATACTGGAAGCTTGAAGAAATCGGGACTGGATGCATTACAAAAATTGGTGAATGAGATGGAAAATCAAAAACGATTGGCAGCTGGATCTACCCCACACGGCCCTAACTAAAAAAATAATGTGTATCTTCCTAAAAATCAAGACCCCTTTGCATTTTGTCTTTTCATCTTTATTAATCATTAAATTATTTCTTCTCTTGTCACCTCAATAGATAAGGAACAAAAAATCAAAAAAAAACATCACTTCTTTCTCATTTTATGTTCGCATTAAAGTGTCTATTCAACATGTTGTATGTTTTTTACTTAATCCTTATTGATTCGCCCAGCTAGATTTACTAGTTAATTATTCAGACGGTAGAAATAAACCTTGTGATGTGGTCGTGATCTAGTAAAAGATCTATCATCTTACATCCACCGAAGTGAGTTGTAGGTTTGCATAGCTCGAAGACAACTCCTTGAGAATTCCTTATGGTATACATTTCTAAGTTATGTATGATATCTCAATTTTCAAAGCTTGTCTCACTTCTTTTCTTGTGTAAACTGATAGTGGACAATCTATCTTAGTGAGAGACAATCAATTCCACGTGGCTTATTTTGAGCTGTGAGCTGACCCCTATCTCATGGAAAGAAATCCAAACAGTTTTGAAATTGAGCCACTTGACTTGAAGTATCTGGTGCTTTTTCAACTTAGCTTCAAGTCGCTGATCACCCATTCAAGTCAATCTATGCTCAGTGAGTAGAGTGTTAGGGCAAGAAAGATGATTTTTAGAGAAAGACAAAAGCGAAAGATCAACAAACATGGTTGGAAGTTTTTTTTTCAAACAGAACTGGTACTATGTATCAATTTGCAACACTTGGGAAAAAATCCCTGTACCTCTGAATCCAGGGAATATTGTTTGATATTGACGTACCACAAAATGAAAGATTTATAAAGATTGGTGATGAAAAGACATTATAAAGGGTAGAGAATTAGAATTTGATTGTGTTGGTGGTCTAAATTTGGGTCAATATCATCTAATGCCATAGTTTTAGCTTGATTGACATTGTCATGTCTGGCTAGATTCAAAAAGATAAAGTTGTATCAGCTCATGCCAGCTATCATCCAAACATGATATAAAAATGTCAAATCCTACCTTGAGACCCATTTCAGATGGTAAGTTTGGAACAGGGGTAGGGAATCTGGTGTGTTTAGAATTGGATTGGCTGGTGGGTTTGGAACAGTGCTAGGTGAAGGTGGTGTGTTTTGAATCAAATTGGCTGGTAAATTCTGAGTTCCAATAATGGGTTTATACAGCCAGGATGGCTTTGTCTTGTATATCACAGCACCCTTTTTGAATTCATCCACAATTTTCAAGACAAGATGTAGTCAGCAAAAGTTTGAGTAGAAGCAAGGGAAACAATGTACCAATGCGTAATCAGGCCAAAATACTAGCCAAATGATGACCATCCCAGTATCCCTGTCACAACCAACACCCAAAGTCAATTACAGCTGTTTGCATAAAAAATGCCATTGCCCTTTTTTATTTTTTATTTTTTTTAAGTTGCACTAAAAATTACCAACATAGTTCTACATAAAGAGCAGCTGTAGTTGATCATGATGTGCTGAATTTTAAAGGTTGTATGACATATGTGCAGATCCCCTTTCCTGATCTCATCCCACCTTTTGACTTGTCTTCACCCCTCTCCAATTACATACACACCTTCTAACCTCTCCGAATTGGATTACTCACGGTGGGGTAATGTGAGCGCGCCGGTTGGACATTGTTGTCTTGAGGCGGGATGCAAAGTCTAGCCCGAGGGGTTAGAAGTGCTTCAGAATGAAGCTCAAAACGCTTTCATGCCCTATTGGTGCCGGGTTGTCCATTGTGATGCTGAGCTTTGGTTGCAATCATACCAAAGGTTGAGAAAGCTTGTGCATTTTGGATACAAAGGCAGCAATACTTGTGATCTTCAGGATCTTTGGCAAACTTTGCACCCTTGAAAAAGTTGAGGACAGCCTGCCACAGCTCTTATGTAGAATCTATGTTGGTAATTTTTAGTGCAACTTTGAAAAATGAAAAAAATGAAAAAAGGGTGACAGCATTGTTTATGCAAACAGCTGTATAATGTGTGAAAGACAATGTACACCTTCAACTATGTGATATTAAAAAAATGGTCAACAAGAGTTGAAAAGAAAAGAATTAAAATGCAATTATAGTTATTCCTGATATGTCCCTTCTTGAGATTACACTTGAAGGTTACATTATACTTGTTCAACACCACAGTTCAGGATTATGGCATGAATGATGAGTTGTAATTCTTTCCAAAAATCTTCTGCATGATCAAATCATCCACACAGAATTAAGTCTGAGTGTGACCAAAGTGTGGAGCTTCAAGTGCAGTATTCTTATTGAGTACTGATTTGGCTTTTGGCATGGTACTGGTTCAAATTTGATGGAGTTGATGGAAATGAGAAACACCAAATAGATAAACATAAGAGGGAATTTCAATAAGAAGCGGACATAAAATGGAAATGGATTGAACTGCCTGAATCCTATCAGAGAGGTCAAGGACCAAATATTGATATTGAAGGCTCTTTAATATTTTGATATGTTTCAAAGAATCTATCAAGTACTGATCTATTAAAACTCCTCTTGATATATTCATCAGTCAGCTCACAATGAAGTTTGGACAGATTTTTATTGGTATCAATCTCTTGATGGATCACCAAGCTTCTGCCACTAGTGATATGGACAACATGGCTGAGATCTATAAATCTTCCAGAAACAAAGGAATATCTACCCAATTTGCTTCTGGCTCAAATTCTGAGGAACAGAACTTTATACATTCACAGTCACACAATCACAATGGAGAATTTATAAGTCCCCCATCCAATGATTTTGACAATAAACATATGTCAGTTTCTGGGGGTGATAATGATTCTTGCTGTGACAAAAGAATACGGGATGTTGGGGCAATTGTACTGGGTCCTGCTGTGTTTATCTGTCTCACAGGGATTTGGTATTTCACTTATTGTTGCAAGGCTTGCAAAGAGTATGTAGTGGAATTTTCTCCTCCTATATATGCTCACTAACATTCTTGTGGAATATATTCTTGAATTGATTCCAGCCAAAAGGCTGCTGAAGAGGCAGCTGCAAGAAGAGCTTCTTGGGCTTGAAGTGAAGATTGAGGCACTCAAAGAAAGCCAACAATATACAGGACACACAAAAGGAATTCTTTGTAGTATTTTTCACA
>NW_006768799.1:839390-840739 GCF_000204055.1 Melampsora larici-populina 98AG31 | reverse complement strand
CATTATGGGTTGAGAGAGGGGGAGGTGGACAAGTGAAACTTCAACAGAAGAGCTTGTGAGCTGTGTTTAAGTTGACATGTTGAATCCCATTGATTTGTTTATTCCTTGTAAGGAGACATGGAATTGAATATCAGATTCCTACATTTCTACTTGAACATATTGGAAATTCAGGAAATAAGCAACAATACACCTTCAAGCTTAAATGGTAGAGCATACTAGAACACTTGAATATCATGATCAAATTGCAACATCTGTATTCTTGATATGGCAGAAAATGCAGGGTGTGAAAAATACTACAAAGAATTCCTTTTGTGTGTCCTGTATATTGTTGGCTTTCTTTGAGTGCCTCAATCTTGACTTCAAGCCCAAGAAGCTCTTCTTGCAGCTGCCTCTTCAGCAGCCTTTTGGCTGTAATCAATTCAAGAATATATTCCACAAGAATATTAGTGAGCATATATAGGAGGGCAAAATTCCACTACATACTCTTTGCAAGCCTTGCGACAATAAGCGCAATACCAAATCCCTGTGAGACAGATAAACACAGCAGGACCCAGTACAATTGCCCCAACATCCCGTATTCTTTTGTCACAGCAAGAATCATTATCACCCCCAGAAACTGACATATGTTTATTGTCAAAATCATTGGATGGGGGACTTATAAATTCTCCATTGTGATTGTGTGACTGTGAATGTATAAAGTTCTGTTCCTCAGAATTTGAGCCAGAAGCAAATTGGGTAGATATTCCTTTGTTTCTGGAAGATTTATAGATCTCAGCCATGTTGTCCATATCACTAGTGGCAGAAGCTTGGTGATCCATCAAGAGATTGATACCAATAAAAATCTGTCCAAACTTCATTGTGAGCTGACTGATGAATATATCAAGAGGAGTTTTAATAGATCAGTACTTGATAGATTCTTTGAAACATATCAAAATATTAAAGAGAGATATTTTAGAGACAAATCTTACAAGACAAAACTAGGGCCCTTTGTATATAAGTTAAGTACGGGTTTAGCTACTCAGGGTATTCACTGGCTGAATCCTTTGAAAAATGTGAAAAGATTGGCCACAGTAAATTTGAAGGAGTAAGAGCTCATGATTTAGAGCTAGGCTGGTTATATCAGCAAAGACTGCATCTCATTCCCCTGAAATATTGTTGAGACCAGTCATATCAACAGGTTCCATGCTTCTTGTCCCAATATTCCCCGCTGATTTTCTTGAGTTTGGTGGCGGACACAGTCAATTGTTGTGAAATTGACTGCCTATGGTTTGAAAGTCAATCAGCTAGATAGCACAAAATATCTCCAGCATGCAGTCCAGTAGTAGCGAGGACCGTCACCCCAGTTTTTT